>NC_079339.1:30423888-30723888 GCF_029582105.1 Oenanthe melanoleuca
CTTGGCATATCTTTTTACTCTTCTCTTTTCTCAGTCCCATTTTGATTTCCATTGCTAGTTTTGAAAGGGGAAAATGGTTTCTTTTACAAGATAAATAGACAGCATCATCCATAAGGACTCCCAAACAAAAGTCTTTTCAAACACCGTTCCTTTGGACTCCAGAAGATTACAATCATAGAACCATAGGATATCTCAAGTTGAAGGGACCCATAAAGATCATCAAGTCCAATTCTCTGTTCCTCACAGGGAGTTCCATCTTTGAAGACAATCAGCAAAATGTGATTTGTGTATACTTGTGTGCGACTTTACATGAAAACTAAATACAGGATTTACTCGAAAGATCAGAGGAGATGCAGGAGTTAAACCTTGAGCAATCTTTTTAAATATATCTTTCAACCTGCAGCACTGGTGCCCACATTCTGCTTCCAAAATCAAGCATAGAGTGGGAATGTGTTCTAATTTATCTTTATGCAAAAATGAGTCTTTCTGATAGGTATTCGGTATTTCTGTCTTGTGTTCCCTTCCAGGTATGGTCTGTTTTCAGAGGCACGACAAACCAAGTCAAGAGCCAGATGTAAGGGATTCTGTGACTGTTGTGGTAAATTGCCTGTGATCAAATGTTGTGGGTCATGGCTGTGTTCCAAATTTATTGCAGAAGAACCTGGCTCAGGAGAGCCAGGGATGGAGAAGACGCCTCATACTGCAGCATCTACTAGTAATTCCTAATTTTACTCCAAGGCAGATGTGATATGAATGATTCAGCTGAGCTTGAGGATGTCCTGAAGCTTGTACCTTTCAAAAGACCCACAGTCCAACTTCAATGTTGCAAAAAACAAGCTGCAAGGAAAGGCTGACATATAACGGAGTTGTTAATAAGTACAAAACATTGGTTTCCATATGCAATATTTAAAATATACCAGGAGAAAAATCACTGGAACAAGGATCTTTACTATAGGCTTGCAGTCATTATCACTCAGCTCTGTCAGACATTATGTTATCCTCCATTCTTTTACATTTAGCCAAAATTTAGAATGACACGATTACTTCATGTATTCAGTAAAGAGGAAATAAAATCCTGTTCCTTCATTAGAAACATTTTTTGCATGTTTTAACTCAAAGATTCCCTCTTATTCTATCTACATGTTTTTTATGGTTGTAGATGTTGTGGAGTATAACCTCAGATGGTGCAGAAATAATATCTAAAAGTATGCAAAATTAAGTCAAATCTTTGAGGTGCTAATGCTAACAATTGACCTCTGATGCTAGTTTTCTCCTCTTTTCTATGTTTCCACCTCATCAAGGCTCCTCGTGTTGCCTGAACAAAAACTCTGAGAAGCAGGAGGCGGCTTTGCTCTGCACCTTGGCTGGAGCTGCTCCTGCCCTCAGCAGAGTGCTTGACAGGAGGATGCTGCTGCGTGTGTGGAACTAGCGGCCATCTGCGGTGCTGGGAGGAGCACGAGGTAGGTACTGGTTGCATACTCTGAAGATATAAAGGAGAAAAGATCTCATTTCTTCTATCATGTATAAAAAACAGACCCAAGGAATGTTAGGATAAGAATTCAATCCGATTCACAAACCCCCCCATCATATCTTTCATCCTTTGGGCAAAATATTTGTTAGTATTCAGCACTTGTTGATCCCTTCTGCTATCAATATTATTAAAACTTTAACTGATGAGATCTTTCACTGTTAAATTGCCAGTGCTATTACAATTTGCTCCCTGGGTGGGGACTTGTCTATCTTTCACTTTCCAATAAATTACACTTCTTAAAAAATATTTTTTGTAATTTCTTCCAAGGACAATAGCTCATACCTTAATAGCAACCAAACCATGAAGAAAGAAACTAGTAATTAAACCTTTAAACCCTCTCACTTTTCTAAATTTGAATAGTATGGGTTAGAGAGACCAGAAAGTATTGCTATACAATGAATTGGTTCATTGACTCACTTATTTTGACCACAAACATCACATATAAAAACTTTAGGCAGCTTTAAGCATAGCTCAAACCCTTTGGCCTCTGTTAGGATTGGTACAAAATAACCTTACATCAGTAACTTTTCAACACAGTAAATCTCTCATGCCATAAAAAGAGACCTTCAAATGACTTCTCAGTCTGCTGCAATTTACACTTCATCATCTCTGACTATTCCTCAACAGACATCACTACTTAAATCTCCAGTTAGATATATCAAAGAAGGCATCTTTCTGATATATTCTTAACTTTTTATTAACTTGACGAAGTCCTTGGAATCTCTAACTTTACTGAGTCATTGCTGCAGTTTGGCAGAGTCAGCTGGGTCTCATAGTCTAATCTGGGAGCAGGTTGAGGCTCTGGTGTTTACAATTACATCCTTATAAGACATCTTGGTTCACTTCCAATTTTTGCTTTTTCCGTAAAATTTTCATATTTCAGTGAATTATTTATGCCATCAAACCAAGAACTCTCATTGCTGTTAGTATCACTATGTTATTAGGTAACAAGTAACATCTGAGCTCTTGACTTCCATGTGCCTGCACAGAGTGAGAAGTGAAGAATCCCTCTGTTCTTCCCTACAAGCAGATAGCTGGAATACTAATTACAGTATAGGCTGAGCACAATGTAGAAGGAAAGCCGAGCCCCTGGGCTTTCAGCAAGTTGTCAGCTTGTGCTCACTCACACAGTGCTCCTCCACAAACCTGTTTTACAACACACATCCTTCACCCAAACCTGCTGAGCATCAGAAGCCAACAGTTCTTTTAACAGTTCTGAACTGTAACATAAGTGAGGGAGGGGAAAACTTGGAAGAAAAAGCCCAAGTTAAAAGAGGGCGTGGCCTCCCACTGGCTGGAGCAGAGCATGCTCTCACCAGGTAACACTTGATAAAAACATGGCTGTGACTTTTCCCTCCTTTTTCAGTCAAACACACTTCAACCACAATCTCCTAGCAATCCCTCTAATCACTTCCAGATCAAAAATTTAACAAACGTGCTTATTTTTCTGCCATGGACTTCTGCTTCTTCTTTCTGCTGCTCAGGCTCTGCTCTGCTGCTCAGTGTTTGTGTGAGTACCCCAGGACCAAGCAAAGGGCTTGTAGACCAGGGCAAAAAGGGCTTTTTTGTGTGTGTACACTGTGTGCACACTGCATTCTCTCTGATCAGGGTCTGAAACCACTGCAACACAAATTGCTTATATCAGCATATTGGAAAGGATAGCATCACCCAGCCATATCTATCTGCTGACCCAACAGGCTTAATGGGTACCTACAGTGACTTTCTGAGCTTTGCCAGTAGTATCTGCTATGTAGACACAAAAGCAAGCTGTGCACCATATTTACTTAATATAAATCCTACCTTTTGTTCTGATCTGTCCTCATCTTCAGGTTGAAAAACTAGCCAGGCAGTGGTATTTGGAAGTGTATATATATCTCTGATTCAGTTTTCATGCAGACAGAACATTAATATAAATTTCAGCGAGAAGAGAAAGGTTTAATTTTGAATGGTAATTTTATAATCAGACAAAATATTCAAAATGCTAAACTATCTAACTGTTTTTAACAGGCAGTTCATTAAAATTGACTAAGAAAAGATGATAATGTCAAATTTTAAATCACATAAACTGCCAGTAGGGTTTTTCTAAGTAGTTCTAATGCTAAACAAAGTATTCTGGCTGCCCTTTTTCTTCACTAATGTGCTGCTCCTGTGAATGCAGTTTGCTTTGCATGCTTTGTTCTGTTTTCCTACAGCAACACCTACTGTTAAAGATACAACTGGAACTTTCAATTACAAGCCCACGGGGTTATTTTTAAGTAACCACTAGCAGTTCAAACTTTCAAAGTGATCCTAATCCTGTTATACAATGTGTTTTGTTTCCCCAACAACCTTTTTAGGAAGTGATCTCCTATCTAAACTTCTCTCTGAGTGCAAAAGACATGAATTAGAGATTTTTAAGACAACTTTGAACCTGATTGAAATATCTGAACTGACATTCCCTGTGGTAGGTCAGTGACAAAACTCAGATGTGGACTTGAGTTTTTAAATCCAGCACCCAACCTGACTTAAAATCAAAATACTAAAATAAAAATCAGATATTCAAACAAGCTAATTTTAATGAAAAATTTGGTTTTAGGATTTCAGTTTCAGGGGAGTTTGATCCCAGGTTTTGGATGCAATTCTATCCTTAATTTCACCTAAGATGTGAGGAAAAGTTTAGTTTTATAATTTAGTGTTCATGCTCTGAAGAAAAATCATATGGAACAGAAAATGGAGACCTGCAGAAAGTCCAAGTACAGTGTCCATTTTCGTAAAAAATTAAGTGAATATTTAAAATAGAATAACAAAAAACATGCACTTTGTGGCTTATTAGGAGATTGTTTTGACAGAAGGTTGGTTCACAGCTTCTGTTCCCAGATTTATAGAAACTGACAGCAGAGCTACCACTATTTCTTGTTTTGAGAAAATGTATTCTATGTTTCTCTGTGACTAAGGTCACTGTGTGTCATCATGTTCCCTAGAGCATGCTGCGAGCAAAGTTCAGCTCCAAGAAGCCTGTTAGCAGACTGTTTTTCTGAAGTCATGTTCTATGTCTGTCTTTTATACCTAGAAGAATTTTCAACAAATTTATATACAGAAACTCCCTGTGACTGTGTCATACTTTGTCTGAATTTGAATTACTCATATATTCAAAAGATAAGCTGTTTAAATTAAACACATCATTTGATTTGAGCCAGCTGCTAAAAACACAGAATCTTTTATTTTCAGAAGTTTCTGCAATGGATTTTTGTTAACCGCTAAAGATGAAAAAATATTTTAAAATCTTTCAAATACTTCAGAAAAGTATTTTTCATTGCCCTCCTCAGTCTTCCCTGATCGTTTGTATATGAACCTATATTTCTTTATGCATTGGCCTGAAAAGTCATGAAGATGTGAATTTCCAGCGAGAAAGATTGAATAACAGGATTCTGAATAGAATAGATGGAGAAATGGTAGCCCAGTAACACCACGAGCTGTCTGGGTCAGCCAACAACTCTCAGAACTTCCTGTGAAAGTTCCCTTGTCTGAACTGCCATAAATGCATTGATCTTTATATCTAAGCAATCTGTGTTTACCCACTCATCAGAGAGAAGAATATGTATTACATACATTGAAACAGGTTGCCCTCAGAAACTGTGAATGCCCTGTCCCTGGAAGCGTTCAAGGCCAGGGTGATGGGGCTGTGAGTAATGTGGCCTAGTGGAAGATGTCTCAGGCCATGGAAAGTGGGGTGGAGCTAGATCATCTTTAAAGGTCTCTTCAACCCAAACCTTTCTATGATTCTATACTATTGGTTGACTTATGATGTCAATCCTTAGCAATCCTATCTAACAGTGATGTACTCACTCCTCAAAACCTGGGTTTTATCACCTTCATATAGCAAAATACTCATGTCTCAAACTGGAAAAACCCCTAAACTTTCAAGTTGCTTACATTGTTTTCCCTTGTACAATAGACTGCAAAAATATCTTTATAAAAGAAATTGCCACTGGCCTGATTAATAATTTGTATGTCCTTTGAAGCCAACTCAAACCATCCCTTCTCAGCAGGAGAATTAGTGCATATAAAGAGGAATTTTCATGTCTATGAATTAATTTAGGTATGCATTGGCTTATTCTACATGGAATGCAAATTTTGTAAGATTTTATCTATGGAAACTGTGCAATATTCACCATTATTTTACTGCAGCATAATAATGAATAATCATGTCACAAGGCTGGCTCTGACACAGATCACAGTGTGCTGTGAGCTTATGACTTACAGAATTACTTCTTTAATTTAGCTGCTAAAGGTGGAGTTAGAACCTTACTTGAAAGAAGGCCTGCTGCAGTCCATGTGAAAATTTCCACTGACTTCAATATGCTTTAGTATAAGCCTTTTCAGCTGAGTGTCTCCAGTGGAGTTCAACTGATGAAAGCATTTGTATGTGGATGTGATTTGCTATGTAAACATATGATGGAATATGCTTTCTGTGGATTCTTTGGCTGGTAACAAAGAATCTGGTAAACATTCACCCCCTTCAGACTGCAGTTTCAGCAACTGAAAGTTTTTTTTTTTTCTGAGAACTGTGTGAACAGAAGCTAAAGTTCATAATTGCTCTCTAAACACTACTGTCTGGTTTCTGTTCACATTTCCATTATCAGGGTTTCTAAGACAGTTTCACAACAATGCTTAATTCTCAAGGATGCATTAGGTTAAGATATAAGTTCCCAGTGAATGTTTTCTACTACATAGCTCAAGTGTCACAGTAGAGATAGATTTTTACTTAGACATTCACCTAGGAAGAGCAGAATCACCTAGGGAGCCAAGGCTGTCAGTAATAAGCAGTAATAAACTTACAGGAGGAACAAAGGCTGAATGCCTACCTGTTGTTGTCAAGAGATGGTCTTGAGATAGTGGTGCATGGCTTACCATAAAGAATGTTATGAGAACCATTTGTGTACTTGAGTTTGCATAGAAGCACACAGATAAATCTATTTACCTGGTATGACTGAACCTTGGTAGACATAACTATCTAATGTGACCAATAATCTTAAATTTTAAATGTTATACATATAAAATATGTATATTATATACATATGCAGGAGAGGACCTAAATGCACTTTGCAAGATGACCTTGTAATGCACTTTGAGATTTAATATAAGGAAAAATAGTAAACACGTTTCTATTACTTACACAGATATAAAAACAAAAATACCCATTTGTATGTGCACACAAGCACACACATATAGAAAAAAAAAATCACAAATGGCTGGTCCTTGTCCTTAGGTGACCATGTGGCCAGCTGACAAGTAGAAAAAGGTTAGGAAAAGAATAGAAATATTTTCTCATATAGTTTTTCAGAGAGAAATATTCTCACTTATTTGAAGTCTTTTCTATAAAGTTGATTATTTAATATTTGTCAAAAAATCTTAAATTGATCCTTGTGCTTTCAATGCCAGAAACATTTAAAGGAAGCTTTAAGGGCAGTTCAGAATCTAGGAAGTGAAAAATTCTGCTGCCCAAAAGAGGCATAAAAATGCCAGTTTCACAAAATAAGCTCTGCTAAAGTGATCAGACTGCAGACTGAAAAATCTAGTTCAGAAGTCAAAAATGTAATACCAAACCAGGCAGTACAGACTAGATAGAACATTCTCAGCACAAGACAGAGGACAAATTGGCTCAGCAACTGTCTTGAAGGAAATGCTTTACTGGTCTGTAGTATCTCTGAGCTAAAGGACAAATGCTGGAAAGTGACAGAAGCTTCAGCTGCCTTCCAAAAGGTGTGTTCAGAAGGCCTTATATCCCACAAAATCCACACATGGGGTGCTGCCAGAGCTATTTTTAGTTTTGCCTTCTTCTGCATCTTTCTACTTTAGGGGTTCAAATCTCTTTTTGTTTCTTTCAAACTATGGTTAAGCTTGCTTCCAGTCTAGGATATTCTTAAAGTCTCTTTTTTTTCAAAGATTATGTTTTTTAAATGTCACTATTTAAGAAATATAATAAATTTATACATTTCCTGTAATTTCTTTTAGAATTAGTATAATTTCTCACATATTTCTTTAAAAATATTCTTTGCCAAAACAGTGACCTTGAAAGTGAGTCTCATCTATTCATGGAAATATTTTCTTTTCAGGAGAAAACAAGGGTTCTGTGGTTTCATCCTGTATTGCAACCTTCCAGCTGAAGACCATCTAAGTCAAAACAGAAGGAACAGAAAACCTCACTTATCTGAGGCAGCAAATTCTTGCAGGTGATAAACGAAAGTGATACCTCCACTCCATTACAGTGGCATGATTCTTACAAGCTTGACATAGCAAAATATAAACAAATCGATGCACAAGTACTTCTGTTTGTGGAGACAAGCAAAAACTATCCAAAATGTAGCATCCTAAGCTGGCATTACCTGTAGACTGGCTGGCAGCCTCTGTAGAGAGAACAAGGAATACTAAAATACATTCAAAGGTCCTGTTTCCAAGGCACTTTACAGATGTGTTAGCCAGGCAATACGGGAAATGGGCCTTCCATATGTGTGTGACACCCCTACCTGATTTAGAAGGTAAAGGGACTAGTAGAGTTTAATCTAAAGTGCTTATTGTTGTAGATGTATCAGCACATTTTTTCTTTGAAAATTAAAATGTATGGACTCATTCCCAAAGCACAAAAAACTGAAGGCTTGCACCATTTTGGATTGTTCTGCAGTGCTAAACTAGATGTTTCTGCTCTGTTGGGCAAGGGTAACAGCAGACAATAAATAGGCAGCATCTTCTGCAGGGGTTAAAGGAAAAGATATACCACAGTAAAGCTAAAGCATATTACCTTGCCTAATTCTATACCACAATCTCAATTATCTGCCATTGTTAGTCCCAGTGGAACTGTGCTGTAGACATCAAAGGTTTTGAATTTTGTCAGTCTTGAGGTATCGTAAAAGCTACAGTCTTGCAATTCATCTTTAATGAGTTGTTTACATGGAAATCAAACAGCCATGGAATTTCTTGAAAATAGCTGAGGATCATTCCTAGCTCGTGTCCAGCACTCTTGTCTCTTAAAAACAACTTCTGTGGCCATACATCAACTATCATTGAGTGAGATTCATAGCTGTAATAAAGCTGTTTACTGCTTCATTCTGAACAGTTTTCTTATTTATGTGCCCCAGCCTATAATTTCTAAAATACATACTATCTCTTTTTGCTGCAACCTGGAATTTACCAGCAGTATCACTAATAAATCACAAGAAACTACTCTTACTTTTATCCCTCTCTTAGGAATAGACTGGGAGCCTTTATAAACAGCTGTCTGAACTTGGATCATTTTCAGGTAAATGTATTATTTATGCTCTAAAGTGTCCCAGGAGCCCCCTAGACAGAATTGTACACAGTTAGGATCTGCCTATTTTCACATGTGGGGAAACCAAGCAAGATTCGTAATGGAAAATTTCATTCCAAATGTGCATTTAGGTGAGTCTGGACCATGCATATGCAAACACAAAGTTCATACTAGCTGCTCAAGAGGTCACTGGACCTTCAGCATGATCAATTCAGGAAAATGTTGACATTTTCATTGGTTTTGCTGCATCCATTTATTCCTGTGCTCTAATTTGTTCCTTTTTCAAACATCCCTTCTTGGGATGAAAAAAAGGTTTGAAAGAAAATCACAAATTTTTTCCAAAATTATATATTCTTGGTATGTATTTTATACACCAAAGGTTTTAGCTCAGTTATAAGATATACTATTCCATGTAAGCGCACTTTGACACTGGATACAATCCAGGATGAAATACATAAAACCTGGGCTGTCACATCAAAGGACACTCAGTAAATTTAGTCCTCTAACCTTATGACTTTCAGCATTCTTAATTATACTTTATGAGTTAAGATCTTTGTGCATTCAGGGATGCTCTATTTGGTGCAAAAGTTAATCCTTCTATTTTAACTGCACTGACACTGCTAACAAAGCTCTCAGTAGCAGCAGCTAAATTCAAGGGCTTGTTGTGTGTATTAATCTGGTAATTCCAGTCCTCTGGAATGAAAGACACTGCAGAAATGCAAACCCCTACCTACTTACTTAATAAGAAGCCAGAAAGACTAGAAGGACATGCATGACATTTAGATTTGAAAATACCATTTTTCCTCCTTTGTTTGGAACTAATGTGCTACTTAAAATCATCTTTAACTTGCCAATCTATGTGTAAAAAGACCCAAATATGTTAAATAAAATTTCTGGTCTAGTTTTTCTCTAGCCTTTAAGACACAGAAATACCAGAAAATCTAATATTTAGACTTTTTGTGTGCTCAAAGGAGCAAGTAGAGATAGGTAATTACAACAAGGTCTAATGTTATTAAATTACAGTCATACTAAGTAGTAATATAGTTATAATTATCTAAAAATGGTCTATCAGACAAAATAAGTGTTCAGTGTTTTTAACTGAAAGTTTATTTAAAATACCTATGGGCTTAATATGAAGGTGAATAAACCTGTAGTCTGTATCCTCAACAGATTGGCATTTTACTGGGATTTAAATGCAAGGCTTCTATGACAATAAAAAGGGGGTAATTTTTAAATGTAGCTTGCAAGCAGCAGAGTGTCATATATTAGATGAGTGCAATATTTGCTAGGGCAGCAAAGTAGCTCTTGAAGCTTGGCTTCACGTGTGTGTAAGTGTGATCTTGTCCTATATTCCTGTTACATGCTCTTTTGTGGCTCATTTGCAAAAACTCTAAAGCTTAAGTGAGAGATAGAAAATGACACAGATGGTTAGTTCGCCAGCAGAACACAACTATCATGCAAGAAAACAGACTGTTCAATGTCCATGGGGATAAGTGATTTTAATGAAAGGGAGCAGTGAGGGTAATCCCTTTTAGATACAGAGTTCCTAAACTAAAAAGGAAGATTTTCTAGGATAATGGACAGGTGCATATCAAGTAAGCACTGCACCCTAGAAAATAATTGACCTAACATTTGCTAAGCAACCAGTCACAATATTTCATTTGAAATGTGGTGTAGCTAAATAAAGTTATTTCACTCTGACATGTAAACAATGCAGAGACTAAAAAGGCAGAAACTGGACCTTCTTTCCTAGTAAACTAACAAAAGACAAGAAAGCTTTTCTGAGTTACTCTGTTTACTTTTAGTAGTAGGAACTGACAGGACTCACAGCTACAAAGCAAAAAGGATGGATCTGTTTAATGAATTAGAATCTACCTCTGGAATATTTTCTACTTTTCTAAAGAAAAGGTCGCCAAAACTAGTTTTTAATTACTTCCAGAAATATTTTTGTTTCTCTTATGTACAGCTGTCCCTTATTGAATCACTTAAAAAAATCAAATGAAATCTCCTAAAAATCATTCTGCTCAGAAGATGTTTTTATATATCACATATTCACCACTCCTTGACATTTTCATTCCTTTGAATATTGGAATGAAAATAACTGCTTCGTAATAGACATTTTTGTTTCTGCTACTTATTTTCCTGTTTGTACAATAAGTCCTTGGACTTAAAAACATGGTTAGGCTTAAGATATCTCTAAAAATACCTAATATAGCAATAACATTATAAAAATATAAACCACTGTCAATTGCAAGTTTTCCATTCCCCAAAACAGGCAGAATGGGATACACTGAACCAGAGGAAGGGTTGTGTCCTTCTCGTTGTGTGTATAACTGTAGCAAAATAACATGTCATTATGGAATACAAAATATAAAAATTTGAAACTTCTAACAGTTTCCAACAGGAATCAGTGTCAAGGAAAGGATTCAGTATAAATTATTTGCACAGTATTTTTCAGCATCCTTCAAGAATCATGACAGAGGACATACTAGGGACAATGTAGCTAAAGGCATTCCTGAAGTCATGCTGCTCTTCAGCTCCTGTAACACTTGTAGCAGAGCCATCTGTATTTCAGCATATATGCAGAGCCATTGGTACTTGAACAGCGTGTAACAGAAACTGAAGTATTAATATTTGCAACATCTTGGTTGGAGTCTTTAGCTGAAGAACTTCCTGCATTCTGACTATAAGTAGAAAATGAGTATCAGGAATATATATTTATAGGACTAGCAGTTCTACTTCTAAATATTTGTTTACAGAAGAGCTAGCAGAATGGAAAAGAGATAATGATATGCAGTTTTCAAATATTATTTTTAACCACAGAACACTCAGTTTCTGTTATTCGCATTAACAGAATCAAATGCAACCTCCACATGAATCAAGCCCACTCTAGGCAAGCTCTTGAAAAATAAATATATACATAAACAGTAATGGACCACTCTTTGTAAAAGGAAATAACAAAGAGTTTGGTGGAGTTTAAGAGGTATCAAAGGAAAATCATATAGATGTATAGACTACCCATGTTCACCGGTTTCTACAGTGGTTCCTACAGATTTCAACTGCTTACCTGAGCCTTAAAGGGTATGTAAATACCAGGTTTAGAGAAGCAAACATGGCTTCCAAGAACAAGCTTCTGTCTTCTTTGTTTCTATAGACATCACAACAGGCCACAGTTGTCTGTATCGCTAGTCATATCACCTGCTTTTGGACAGAATCCTGCGTAGTCCTTAAATGGGACCAGGATTGTATGGATAATACAGAGAGCCTTTGGTTGTTCTCTTTGGTGCAGAGACCAGCAGATTTACACCAGAAATCAGTCTGCCAGAAACCACAGTCTGCAAGAGATAGGGCTGGTACAGTTCTGAAGAAAGCCAAAAGGAAGGTCACAATCCAATTGCTGGTTGGTTCCAGAGAAAAACTGTAGTTGAAGATAATTAGTAATAGCTCTATCTTCCTACAGCAAAACTATAATGCATTAGTTACCTATTTTAAAATTCACATTATTTAGTTATTTCTAACTTCTGGTGTAGGCATTCTACAGATTGCAAATCAATTTGTGTCAGTCTCTTTTGCTTCTTTAGAAACTGTCTTGTAAAAGTACCAACAAATTGGCAAATATTTTATCCAGCATTTTTTTTTTAATCCAAAATTGTGTCCAGCTATTGAAAAGCTTGCCTTCTGTGCAAGAAGACAGCCCAAAAGGCTGCATGTTGATCTCTAAAGTGTCAGGCCCATTATGCTGCAGAGTAGCATAAAATTGAAGTTTTAATCTATTTTTCCTAACAGATAGAGACAAGAATAACATTTTACAAGACAGACATTACTTCTGTCACAACCTTATGCTATTAGTTGCATGTGAAATTCAACTATGGAACCTTGGCTCACATTTTGCAGCAGCCATCTTTGTCCTTGGAGAATATTTAGACAGAGGTGGATTAGTGAGAAAAAGAAAAAAAAACTGCCACTGAAATGGGAGATCAGTAACAGAAATGAACCAGAACACTGCACATAAGTTTGTAATTAGGGGCCTGATTCTGCAATAGTCTGAGTATTTCCTGAATGGTTTGATGCTGAGTACCTTTAACTCATCAAGTGATGTCATGGGTTTAGTTTGTTCAATAACACAGCACTGTGGTGAGAGGAATGTACAGAAGGTTATTTAATAGGAGATGTGTTTCAATTGCTATTCAAAGGCAAAAAATCAAGTCTCACACAACTGGAACCTTTTGGTTGCGACTGCACACATCCTGTGCCAACCAAGCCATTAGAGCACCTCACCTGAAGTAGAGAGAAAGCCACTTCATGAATTAAATGGCTGGACAGATGCCCAGCTAAAAATATAGACTCACTTTCACAGTCAAAGCACCCTCACAGCATTAAAATTTGATGTTGTCCAAGCCACAGAGCCACTTTTCTTGGTACTGATTATTAGGATAATGTGCAGCTGTGTTGGTTGGGCTTGAAAACTGTTCAGATTGGCTCTGAGTTTGTTTTGCTTCAACTGTCTTACATGAAAAAGAAATTTCCCTCATAAATCCATATCTGTGAGCATGCTTCCTTATCATGCATTACGTGTTTACCCACGGGGAAGGATAACACTGTTCTATTTCCTCGAAAGTCCAGATCAACAAGTTGATATAAACATTGGAACAAGCTGGTATGATCATTTCATTGTATATGAAGGAGCACAGAAACAATGAAATCCTAGTGAATTAATTATATCTGATAAGGCACAAGTTCATCTGCCCAGGAGTTAAAATTTTTTCCTCATTGATTTAAATAGAGCTAGTAGGAAAATGATATTTCACACTTTTAAATGAGGTCTGTGAACTCCATTAAGAAATTTCCAAACTTTCGCACCATCTTCTTGTGTCAGAAAAGGATTTTTGGATTCAGTGCATCATTACTAAGAAGTACTGAAATATAAATTAGCAAGCACTCCTTTGTTTGGAAAAGGACCATTTAGAGTTTTAACAACAAAATATGACACTATTTAGTTTTGAAGTATAACAGTGCTGGAATATCAGGCTTATTTTATAGCATTTAATTATAGGAAATATTTTAATTATAGGAATCATTTAATTATAGGAAATAAACTCACAGTATAATAATCATATTCCCACAAAGACAAATACAGAGTAGTAAAATGGTTTTTTTTCTATTCCCCAATCTTTTACTAGTCAATTTACAACCTGAAATCCAGAAACTTGGATTGTGAGCTTGCACCTCTGATAATTCAAAGAGTGCTTTTCTAGTTACCCATCACTATTGCCTAAAGCATCAACATAAACTAATTTTTCACTTTCATTTGCTGAAATGGAAAGACCAGCAATGGCATACACGTACCAAAACTCCTAAGTCTTTTGAGTGCAAGTGAACCTTAAATGTATATAGAAGTTGTGAAAGGATTACTTAATAACAATTTCCATCTACAAAAAGCAATTCTAGGACATGCAAGTAAGTTCACATTCAAAAACGGTGTTAAATCTTAAAAAGGATCCTAACTTTTTATGTCTAGTTGGAGTGAAAAAGATTTATTGATTTTTTTTCCTCAAAAATATTTTCCTATTTCTTCCTCTTTTAACTGAATGAAGGATGTGAAAATATACTACATATACACACTTTGGTATGTACCTTCTTAGTTTCAGTCCTCTTGCTGGGTTTAATTTCAAAGTTGATGCTAATTCAATTTCTTATGGAATAAGACCCAGATAAGATGGGATCAAAATACTTTTTTTATTTTTTTTTAATTAAACTAGACCCTTGATTCTTTGGCTATCTTGGTAAGTTAGAATTTAAAAATTTTATCCATTCCTTTTGCTGAAGTGTAAATTGCCATTACTTTGTTCCATATTATCTATGAAGGCTTTTATAGCCTTACAAACTGAATAAAGAAAAGAATTTTCTTGCCAACACTTCACCCAGAAATGACATTTTGTACTTTATTATTGCTCCATGTGAAGAACTTCTGCAGAAAACCATAGAATCAGAAAATAATTTGGACTGGAAGGGACATTTAAAGGCCATATAGTCCAACCCTTCTTCAATGAGCAAGGATATTTTCAACTACAGCAGATTTCTCAAGTTCCTACATGAGCTG
This sequence comes from Oenanthe melanoleuca, assembly GCF_029582105.1. Taxonomy (NCBI): domain Eukaryota; kingdom Metazoa; phylum Chordata; class Aves; order Passeriformes; family Muscicapidae; genus Oenanthe; species Oenanthe melanoleuca. Next base: position 30,438,805 of record NC_079339.1, read on the forward strand.
TTTCCCCTCACATTAATGGTGGCAAATAGTTGTTGAAAAGGTCATTATCCAGGCATACATGGACCTTATTTCAAGTACATGCAAATAATTCTGCAGATAATAAACAGGAAATTTATAGCTTTTTTTCAGTCAAGATGCAACATTCTAAGAGAAAAGCAAAAGTTGGTGAAGATGTTCATGCCCAAATTTTTAAATACATTTCAGTTAAATTGCTGTAATGGATAACTATTTTTCTGTGAATTGTTAGAGTAATATACAAAGTAAAATATGTGATTCTTAGTGCATCCAAACTGATTCTTACTCTAGTATTCCTGACATTTTCCACTGTCAGAGATCTGCAGATAGAAAAGGGTAGAAAGTTTTCATAAGAATAGCTATCATCAGGACGATCAGAATTTGCAAACAAGTTCTTTCCCTGGATAAAGAATGTGTAAGTAACTGGATATTCAGGAACACTAGCTGTGGTACTGATCAGGATGCCTCAGTGAAAGACTAACAAAGTAAGAATAATATAGACAAGAGCCCAAGCTAGAAAGAACTTTCTTGGGATATAAGCAATAAGAAGATAATTTATGATGTTCTAATGGGTATGTTACTTTCAAGAAAGCAGCAAAAACCCAAGGCATGATCAGCAGAAAATATTTTGCAGGAGTTAAAGTGTTAAAAGCGATGACTTTGTTACAAGTCTTCTGCGAAAACAAGCAAAATTTGTGTAAATAGTTCACCAGAGTGGACAGAATAGATGTGGGAAGAAGTCTATGTTCTTATGGTCTCAGCATTCATTGACTGTTTCTTGAGTGGGTCTTTAATTAATGCTTACTGCTTTTATGCAAGCAGTAATGTCCTCTCCTACCTACCCTAACTGGACAAGCAAATGGCTTGTGACCGATTTTCGAAGTGTTAGAACAAGTGACATCTGGCATTAGTTTCTTTCTAGTTCTTCAAATCAATTCAATATATGCAGTCCATACTTGGCTCCCAAAGATGCAATAGAAGTGATTTATCAGCTGCAAATTTGTCTAAAAGTGTCACATAGCACTTTGGACATTGCTTCTAGAAATGAAACTCAGGTGTCTGATGTTTAAAGGCTAAAAATCACTAGCTTGAATTCCTACATGAACTGTTTCCCCTCATATTAATGAAGGCAAATAGTTACTGAAAATTTCATTATCTAGGCATATATGAGCCTTATTTCAGGAAAAGCCAAGTTTTCCACGTGGTTAGTTTGACACCACCACCCCCTTCCTCCTCACACACAAATCTAAAGGCAAACACAGCCTATTCAGAGACTGAACTTTAGCTGACTCTTTTTTTTTTTCCCAGTCATCATCCTCCAACTGCTTTGATGTTACAAGAGATTATATTGAGGTATGATTAGAAGGGATGCTGGAATTATGCCCACCTCTCCTCCCAGGATTTTAAGAGAGATGTGAATAGAACTTTCTGACTTTGGCTACAGATGAAAGACTCTAAAAATATGGAGTGTGGAAACATGAAGAACTCACCACACTCTCTGTAATCAAGTAGAGCCCTACAGTTTTCTTCAGTGCAGTATCTCACATGAGAACCTCCTCAAAAGAAACAGAAAAACAGAATAGTTTACAAAAGCACATTTAGTATCAGATGTCTAGATCTATTTTGCAAATTATCCAGACACTGAATGTTTTTGTTCGGTTCCTTCAACTAAGGTTAAAAATAGGAAAAAAAAAACCTAAAAATACCTGTTTATCCATAAAAATAGGCTTTGTACATTAGAATCTTAGTGCACTTTTGCTACCAAGTATTTTGCTCTAAAACAGCCCCTCTCACCAGTCAATAAGGACAGCACTTGAAATACCATCCAGGAGCTGGAACAGAACCCTGTAAGCTGCAGGTCCCATGACCCTATCAAAAGTCTTTGCAGAAAGCAGCTGCTCTCTTGATCTTTGCCCACATCTCATCTCTCACATTTTGCAAAGTCAATGGAAAAAAACCCTTCTGAATGTCTTTACATTAGGAGATGTTTTTTGACTAAATATTGCAACCAGCAATAGAATTGCTGAGCATACCATTAAGTAGCAAATTATTAAGTGCAGTATTTAGGGAATTACTTTTAATAGATAATAAAAGAGCTAAAATTAAACTTTCCTCAGTCTATCAGAAAATTATGTTTTATGCAATTAGTACATGGTAAAACTAGTTCTCACTAAGACCTGTTAAGCAAGCAGCATTAATCCTGCATTCTGACCATCAGCCAATGTAAAAGTTTGCTCAGATTAATGTTTAACAATACTGTGGGACCTGTGTTGGCAACAAAATCAAAAAACAGTATCTAAATGTGATCATCTGTTTTTCGTCTAATTTTTCCAGATCACCAAAAATGGTAGGATGTCAATAGAAAGTATCTGTTCTTCATGTTTTATGAGTGCTGTGGATAAGTACAGAGCTGAGCACATTGCTGCATAGGGTGCAGAGCTGTCACACAGAAATTTTTTCCATGATAGAAAGAAGTTTTCCTGTTTGATATCTCAGCACAAATCCAGACAAAATTCCATAATGATTTTCCCAAATAATTTCAATGAAATCCAGAGAGAATACAATTTAAAAAAAGGATTGAGAGTCAGCTTTCTAAATTTTATATGTAGTTCAACTGTTTATTTTCTGCATTATTTTGGTCAAAATTACAGGTGTGCATCAGGTTACTCACCAGAATTTCAAAGAACCATGCAAAGTAGAGAAACCAAGACTAATTACAGAACAAATGTGCTGCTCTTATTACCAAGCCAGTGATGTCTTAACTGTGGCACACAAGAATATCCAGCATTTCTCATAAGTAAGAGAGGTTTTGAACAGGAGATTGGACTAGATGGACTATTGAAATCTTTTCCAACTCACTTGACATCATAAAAAATGTCATGTTCAAAAGGTCATGTTGTTTAGCCGTGCTAGTTATAGACCAGAAGTAATAAAAACAGTAATTTAAAAAAAAAATTACTATTTGACTTATCCATTTACTAAGATTCGACTTACAAATAGTTTTCTTCCGTACTCAGGTAAGCAATCTTATCTAAATGTATGACTATTCAAACTGCTGATATTTAGTCTCTGTTCCTTGAGGGGAAAAAAACCCCAACCTATCCAATTCCTAATATTAGTGGTGTTTATCAAACTCAAAATGTGTTCTCTGAGTAGTTCACAACTCACAGCAAAGTACTTCTAAGTTTGTGCATTTCATCATCACAGTGAGAAATGCCAAAACAATAGCATTTTGAAGAACTAAGACAGCTCCCTCACACTGATTGACATGGTCATTTAAATATAAAATTTTTGTGATGCCATCTCTAAATTAAATAATCTAAGGTTTATTCCAGAAGCAAATAGGAAGCTATGAAAAATCAGGGAGTTGCATAAACTGTCCTTTGCTCTTAAACAAATGAGAAGGAAACAAATATACCAAGATTGAGAACACATAATGAAAAATAAGTGTACTGGAAAAACAGTTGCTCCTGAAATAACCCATCACTTGTCTGAACTTTTTGGTGGGCAGATACTGGAGTGCATGTTAGTGTGATTGGTCTTGACTAAATCAGCTGCAGTGAAAACTAGGCTTGCAATAAGAAAGATGTTTATTAAATTATTTATTTGCCAGCCATTATCCTCAGCTTCTTATATATAATGGTAAAATTCCTGGAGCCAAATGTTACTTCCCCCAGGGCTTGACTCTACATATATGAAGGCAATGGGTATCCTGCTCTTGACTTCAAGTAGAGAATGACTAAGTTCTGAACTTGATTTACCTGAAGGATGAAAAAATTCTCAGTTGTTTGTCACAAACCGAAGTCATGGTTAACACCGTATTGTTATTCTCACTAAAACCCTTGACCTTACTCACAAAGTAACAACAGCTACAGTCAAAAGCTCAAAATTTGTTTTTAATAATAGCTGTGGAAATCCAGCCTGCCCTGAAGCCAGGAAAGAGGCACAGATCCTCGCCAATGAAATTTCCAGGAGGAGGCTCTAGAAAGAAACAACCATCCATCATCCAAAGGAGACTGTTCCCTTCATTGCACTGCATCTGAGCAGAGTCTAAACCATCTCAATAGCTGTGGCTTCTGACAGCAAGCACTGACTTTGCTGCAATACTTTTCCTTGGACAATTAATCTTCAATAATTCTCAGAATTAAGTTTTCTGAGAAAGGCAATGTCATTTGGAATCACTATATACTTTTGGGATATTTTTTAAAGGAGAGAAAAAAAATATTCCTTCACACTCAATATGCATTTGGCTTCTTATGAATCTGCCTCTTCTGCCGGAATGGTACCTGTATCACAGAAAAACTTAAACACTAGACAGGTATATGCAAAGATTGTTGTTGCGATAAATTTCTGGATGAACTCTGCCTCATAATTTTATTCTGAATTTTCATAGGAAAAAAAGTGATGATACTTGTTTTCCTTCAAAGTGTTATGTAACCAGTGATAGGCATCTTAATAGGAATAAATTACAATAAGTACATTTAAATTACATAAGTACTGATAGTCTCGTCAGCTTCTGTGTTCTCTTTTCTGCTATAAGTGAAAGCATGCTTTGAATCAGGAATTCAGCAAACACCCACCTTGAAGCTGGGTGGCCCTGACTAATCTCTCACAACTTTCTGCACAGCTTCTTCAGGAAAGGTAGCAAGTGCCCAGGCAGAAAAACAACAGACACAAATTATCAAGATATTTCCAGAACTGAAAGAAAGCTGTATGTGTTATTACTTAAATCAGCTAGAGCAGACTAAGACATACTTCCCTTTCTAAGGTCAGTCTTGGTTTCTTTAAATAAAAGGAAGACACGAGATGAGCAAAATATTTGTAACAAAAAGTGTTTAGATAACAGTTTTCTAAATGTTATTTAATGTCACAGGTGTACATTTTTTATTAAAAACTTGTAAAATAAGATAGAAGTCCAGCAATTAAAAATATTTGACTGAAAATTCTGTGGCTGCTCCACCCTCTCCTAAATGTTAAAATGAACAGTAGCAGGAAGGCATGTATGCTCTTAGAACAATTTCCTCTTGTTTACAATTGCAGTAGGCTAAAATGAGTCATCGTTCTGTACAAAAAGAGAACTGCTCACAAAAAATGCTTTGGTCCTATCTGAAAAGTTTCAGTAAATTAGAATGTCAGAATGATATATGCAATTTCTTTGAATATAAATTTGTAAGTCATGGTGCCAACAAGAATGAAAAGATATACAATTTCTTGGAATTCTGTTTTATGCTGATAACCTAGAGGACGAGATCTGTTTTTATTTGCAACTGCTCAAAGGGCAGGTGTTATAAAACTTAAATTAAAATCATTGCAATATTTTTCCATCATCAATTTCTGAAATAGAACACTTTCTAGGGTTATAAAAATCATATGTAGCATTTTAGAAAATGTTAAAAATTCATCATGAATTTCTCCTTATACACATAATAAATATAGAGTTTTTATGAAAGGCTTCTATATTAAAATAGAAAAAGATGTAATTTTTTAAAGTTTCCTGTACTAACCGTGAGCATGACAGTTTTAGTGATAATTCAAAGGCAGTAGAATAAGACAAGCACTTTGTGCTTGAAAATAACTCTGATATTAATTGCTAGGTGCTAATTCTGCTCAAGTTACATTTTGGCAAACATTATAATGTACTACATCTCTTTTCAGTTTAATTAAAAAATTTGCTTTTCTTTTGCCTTTAAAAACTACCATATATTTCAGTAAGTTATCAAGTCAGCTGGAGAATATTGCATACAATACACAAACTTCAATACACTTTACAAAAGATCCATGAATATTTAATCTATTCTTCGGCCTCAGTATTGAAACATAAGCTGACTTCAGTTGAAAAAAATGAGGTCAAGGGTTTTTAGACAAAGAATGAACCATGCTACTTGTCTGAAAATTCAGTGAAGTAGATAAAGAGGCTAAAATCTTTGCTTCAGGAATGGAAAATCAAACAGAAAGGAGACATGTTCCTTCCTGTAAGTATTCTCCATGAAACAAGCTACTAGAAAAGTAAATCCTGTGTACTTTAGCAAATATTCCAAGAAAGAGTATTTGTGTTTTGAGGTAGAGGAGAACACCAACATAAGAGGGCTTTTGACTTTCTTTGAAGGTCATAAAGGGACAGAGCAACAAGGACTTTTAAAGAACAGTATCCTATCACGTCAAAATCAAGAATCAAAACACATTAGAAAGTAGAGACAAAAGCATTCAAAAGCCAGTAGTTTCAATATGTACCCAAAAATTTCCATATAAATGAAGAATTACCTAAACAACCATATCAGGCCTATCGTGAAAGCCATTTGGTATGAATGAAAATTCTAACACAGATCTGTGCACAACTCCTCTGATGATGTTAAAGATGCTCTGGTTTTTCTGTGTTTTACAGAATGAGAAAATAAATGAAGAAGGAAAACAGTCCTTACCTCTGTGAGAATCAAAATTCAATGTACCCAGGAGCTGTAAAATTGCACCTTTATTTCTCACTGCATCTGGACCTACATGCAGGTACAAATTAGGGAAATGAAAATTTTAGTGGAAAGAATGAATGGACAGTTATCAGAGCCTCCTATTTTCACAAAGATTCATTGAATGAGTAGAAATGCTAATATTCCCATAAAACTTCTGTAGAATATTAATTTTAAGAAATTGAGTGGGGTCAGAAGTGTTGGCTCTTTCCCTGTGTTTGCTGTCTTTTCTCTACGGATTTGGCAGTGAAGTTCATTAAGTTCACAATAGAAATTTCTGCTACTTCACAACACATCTCATTATGAAAGGGATTTATAAAACTCATGCTGATTGTAGCAATGGGGGCTGTCTTACAGAAAAAGCAGTAGCTGGACAGGTAAGATTCCTAGAATTTCAGGCAGACTGTAAATGAGAGCAGAATGGGAAAAGACTCGTTAACTTCTCCACAGAAAGTCCCCTTTAGTCACTTTGACCTGCCACTGCTTGAAAAATCACATCAAAGATTATTTCAAGCGGCTTTCTACAATTTTAGCCTCAAAAGAGGTGTTCAGACTTTCTGAGGCAAGGTACTAGAGTTTATTTGAACTACAAAACATCAGTGAAAGCAGCTTGTTCAAGAAAACAAATTATAATCAACTTTCATTGCTATTAAAACACATCTGTTTTGGCTACATGGAATCCAAACGAAATCCTATGTGAATTAATGTGTAAAACTAGCCAAGTTTAACAAGTGATTATGACTTCATTTCTGAAATAAATGTCATAAAATGACTTTATCATTGCTTTGATTTTTGTTCCACACAGAAAAATTCCTTAGGATTTTGCAGTTTAAGAAAAGATACAGAATTTTAAACAGAAATTCAAAATGTAGTGTGCACCTCATTGTATCATAGATATGCATTCTACCCTGAAGAAGCATCAATTTATAAGGAGGAGGGTGTGAATAAAATGCAATCACTTGGCCAAACATCCCAATAAACCCACCTTGAAAAAGCTGTTAATTTCAATGTCAAGCTAGAAGAAGTCAGCACAAAAGGAAAAACAGAGAAGAAAATGAGACAGAAGAGAGACAGGAAAGAGCTGGAAATCCTTAAATTAAATACTGAACTCTTCTCTCAGAAAATTGATAGTTGATTTTACAACAGCAAAAATAAAAAAAAAAACCTTACGTAAAAAAACTTAATCTCTCTATTCTGCAAACTGTACTGTTTCTTGAGAACATGTGTGTATGTATTGGGAACTGGGGAAGAAAAAGCTCAGACTTTTTAAGCAGGAAGAAGAAAGGCTGTATAAATATTACTTCCCTGACAACTATCTGAAAAGCTCCACTCTGATCCTTAAATTTTTCCGGAGTTTATGAGGTGAGGTCTCTTACAAACAGTTTGTTATTTAGTTGTGTATAAAGCTATTTGGAAGAAAAGATGTGTTTACTTGCACATTATAAATTAATGTATTAGCCTTTAGATTTTTTAAAGTCCCAATTGACTTTCCACCATTCAGTGTTACACAGATGTTTATTGACTTTTAAAGAGATACGTGGTTGGACAGGTAATCTTATAAAACACAATTTATAGGGAAATATCAAACTGACCACAAGCATTTCAGAAGTCACAGGAATTTTCCAGCCTATGAATTGAAATGGTAAAAAGCAGTGGGCTTAAGAGGCTGTTGCCTTGTGGCATTTTACATTGTTTGAACAATTGAATCTTTCACCTCTAATAATTCTTAGGAGTGCTTTTTCCTCCTATCACTCCAAAGAGATGTCTCCCCCAGGATTTTCCGCTAACCTAAAGCAAGCAGAAAGCTGGCTCATGGGGCACTAATAGGCTGCATCAAAAGACATGTGGCTAACATGACAAGGCAGATGATTCTTTCTGCTTTGCTCCTCTCTGGTGACATCCCAGCACAGGAAAGGCATGGATCCACTAGAGCAAGTCTGGAAGAGGGGCACAAAGATGATCAAAGGGCTTAAACATCTCTCCTGTGGAGACAGGCTGAGAGAATCAGGGTTGTTCACCCTGGAGAAGGCTCTGGGGAGACAGCCTTCCAGTGTGTAAAGGACACTCATAAGAAAGATGGGGACAGACATTTCAGCTGGCCTGTTGAGACAGGACAAGGGGTAGCGGTTTTAAACAAAGAGAGGGTAGATTTAGACTAGATAAAAGGAAAACATTTTTTACAAAGAGGGTGGTGACACACTAGAACAGATTGCCTGAGGAGATGGTAGATGCCCCATCACTGGAACCATTCCAGGTCAGGTTGGATGGGGTTCTGAGCAAGATTACCCATTGAAGATTACCCACTGCAGGAGTGTTGGACTAGATGGCCTTTAAAGGTCCTCTCCAACCCAAAGTATTCTATGGTTCTGTATGTTTCTATTGCTATTGCATATGTCACTGAGCATAGAAATTCCCATCTTCCTTTCAGACGTGGATTTATCTTGGCATTCTAAGTATGTTCTTCATAGATAGCCAGATATATGATTATGGGGAAAACATAAATAGCAGCATGTATTTTTTTTTAAAGTCATAAGTGCAGAAATGCTAGAGTAAGTAAAAAAAAAATGGAGAAGATTGGGTTAGTAAATATAAAATTAGTATACACAAAATTTTATAAGTAAAGGTACAAAATGGATTAGCAAATATCATTGCATAGATAAAGGAATTATATAAAATAAAAATATTATATTCACTAATTCTTTTATTTATTTTTATTATTCTTGCAGGTGTACTTCATTCTGATACACATGTAGGACACAATGCAAGCCAAAAAAATCTCTGCTCTACCATATCACTCCATAGTAGTACTGCATAGTGGGATCTTATTTCTCTGTCCTGCTACAAATTTTCACCATACTTAAAAAACATTTGATATTCTTAAGGCTTCTACACCTATTGGAAACCTTTAAATTTATCAATGAGTTTAAATGCTACTTGGAGAAATACAGGAAAAAGGGACTTGTGCTTCACAGTGATACAGCACTAGGGCTTTGAGTTCTCTTTTTTAAGCTAAGAAATTATTTATTAAAAAACACAAAAAACACAAAAAAAAATGACGAAAGTATTATGTTTGTGTAGAATCAAGCACTTAAAATTAGGAATGCTTGAATTTTCATTGTTTTTTACTGAATTATGATACAGCCTTTAACTACATAGTCTTTTCTTCAAGCTCATTCTCACCCCATATCACACTTCTGAACTTTTGTGCAATGCTGACAAAATCAATTAAACTGAGCATTTCACAGACTGCCATCTAGCATGTTCTAGATGATAGGCTTACTACCTTATTGTAACTTGTGTCTAAACATATGAAATATTTAATGCCAAGTTCAGTGAAGAAATCATACCATGACTAGCAGTAGTCCATAGAATTCAGCATCCAGCATCTGAAGAGTGATTGGCTTACACCATTAATTGTTATTTTGAATTGAGATCACATGCAGTGCTTTAAATCTGTGTCTCCCCTTGGCTAAACAGGATAATAATCATTCCTTTTGCAGAGGTGGGTGAAAACAAGTTATATCTGTACACTTCAGAGATAGTATTGGAAGATGGAATAAAAAGGTGGATAAGGGGATTAATCACCATTTCTGAAAAGCAGAGTTTTAATACTGCAAAATATATGTGGTGCTGGACTTTTTTATTGTCAGTTATGAGAATGATTGTAGGTTTTTATAAAGGCCTATAACAAAATGGGCACTGTTTTAAACCATGCTTCACAAGTTTTCTGCAAAAGTTCGCTTCAAAACCACATTTGCAATTTACTAAAATGTAAATTACTATAGTTAACAAACCTTTAGTCATCACTCATTAACATACTTATTCATTTAACAGAATTTAAGGTTTGCTTTCTTTCTGATATTGCTAAAGTGGGCTTTAAACTTGTTTCAGAGACTGAGGTCATGGAATGGTGGTTCTGTGAGATTCTGCAAACTTAACTTTAACATAATGGCTATGAAACAATGGTACCTATAGCTAATACCCTTTACCTTATTTCTATATTATCAATGTTCTCAATACATAAAAAACTGGAGCCTCAGACCCAAACCTTCTAACATTTGAATCATCCTATAGATCTTTAAGAACTGTACTTGAAGCAATTGGAACAAAAGTCTGCTCATACAATAAAGACATGGTAAGAGAAGATAAAATTATAAATTTTTTCAAATTGCTTTACATTACATAGAATATATAAATTCATTTAACAAGAGGAATGAGAGATGCTTGTATATAAATTTTTGCACCAGCTGAGTACAAAAAACATTTCAAAGATTTCAAAAACGTAATATGAAAGATGCCATGCACGAAATCCTAACCTAGTATTGAATAACACTGAAAGACCTGTCATTTATTTCACTGTGAATAGTTCTTTATTCCAGTTCCCAGCAGGATTTTGATGAACAAAATTACTAATTTGCTCTGAGTTTATCCCATAAGTACCTGAAAAGGAGGAAGCATTGGGAAGAATCTTGCATGAGTGTAAGTTTCTTTCTCTAAAGGAACTGGAAAATTTTCATTGTAAGCAGCAGCAGCTAGTTTTGCATTCCAACAAAGACCTTGAAAGAAAATTCTACCTCCTTAAAAACTGCTGTCTTGCATGTAAGTCAATTCATGATTTATTACAATGAAACTATTTACAACCTTAATAAGAATATTTACAAGCTTTGACTCAGAGCTCTGCCTCCTCTGTTAGACACTAATGTGTCCTCCCTTCCTGCTGGAGCTGTGATGATTCCACACAGGAAGGAATATAACACTCAGAGGGTGAGAGGGAGCCAAGGTATGTAACACAGAGCTCTGGATCTGAAACACCAGCAAGTGGTGACATAAAAGACACAGTGACACCTGCTTTTTGAGGTTTTGAAACTGCCCTTGGCAATTTGCTGTGATGTAATTTTAAAAAATATATCCTTTCCCCTTTTACTTACAGTTTTATGCTTTATGCTTCATTCTCTGTAGTGTCTTCTCTACACCAAAAAAGGCAGTGTAGGCATTTCTTTTTATTGCTGTTAATCATTAGTAATTCAGTGAAAACCATCATGTACATTCACCTTGAACTTTTAAAATGTTTCATTTATATTATTATTTTGGGGACTTCCAGGCTTTCTAATTTCAAGGTACACCAAGAATTGAATATATTAGCTGTCATGCTTTTAGCTACCTACTTGCTGACCCAGGTCTCCAGGCAGCTCTTACATAGGGAAACAATTTTGTCTTGATAAAGCAAAACCAAAAATGTCACTGCTTCAGAGACATCAAAAGTTTGAGTTCCAAGATTAGGTGGAATCGTTTTCTACAGTTTTCTCTGTAGAAGAGATGGCCCTTGCAGACTGCCACTTTCTCCAGTAACAGTGAGAACAGTGTCTACTCTGGCTTTCTGAAGTCCGGGAAGTGTCTTAAAAGCTTATTTCCATTCTAACACAGTAACTAAGACATTCACTGCAACTTACGTTGTCACTAAATGGGAGAAGGAACCTATGAAAGATTTTGCCAGGTTGGATGAGTTTTTATAGATTCTTTTTTCCCATGTACTTCCTTCTGCATGCCTTTATGTCTCTGTCTTTCCATATATTGTATACTACTAACCTTTGGGTCCTCATCACAACAATTCCCTAGCACACTAAAAGTAACATTATAATTTTCTCCTTAAAGAAGATTATTTCCAACATTCAACTTTACAAATTTGTAACAAGAGCAACCATGCAAACACAGAATAGTCCAAGCTGAAAGGTGGCTGTTAAGATGATCTGCTCTAAACTGAAAGCAGGGATCTACATTAGGTTACCAGGGCTCTGTCAAGACAAGCTCTTAGTAATTCCTGTGAGGAACATTCCACTATTTCTCTGAGCAACTTATTCCAGAGTTTAGTTGTTCTCACAGTGAAGAATGTCTTTCCTGCATCCAGAGGGTTTTTTTTTCTGAAGAACTTGTGCCTATTGCCTCTTGTCCTGTCCTTGTGTAAGCTTGAGGAGAAAGCACCTCCCTCTCCACCACAGTTGCACTTTCAAGTACTGGAAGACTCAAACTGCATCACCCCAACCCTTCTTCTCTCCAGGTTCAACAAACTCCATTCCTCTGAATTTCTTCTCAGGGACTTCTTCACATGCAGTTTCACTATCCCACTCTCTTACATGGGAATCTAACCTTCAGGAATGTATTGAAGAACATTGCTCCTGAATGAGTGCATTTAGAAAGTAAAGGAGAATCACTTCAAAGCCTTCAAAACAAAACCATGTTACTCTAACACACTTAACTCCCTAAAGCAACTTACAATTATTCATTCACTAGGTCACTTTCCTTGCAGAAAACAAAGTCTTCAAAGTAAACAGCTTTAAATTTTGTCAAATCACAAATAGGTCAGACGTGAACTGCATGTTAATACACATTTGCACAGGAGAGAAGGGAAGAATGAAAGGCTGGATTCGAAGGAAACTGGCTTCTGAATTAGTTTTAAAGATTTACGGTCCATGAAGACACCATGTGGAGTGATGCAGAATAACAAGCTTAGAAATAAAGTACAATCCAAACTAGAGTTATAGCAGGCTTCTTTTTGACATGTCTGAGGTCACTTGGACCCAGAAATAAACTCTATATTCTGAAAGAAGTGAGAAACAACTAAACAGTACAGGCACAGGAATAGAGAGAGTTATGAGATTGTTTGGGTATAGTACTGCAGTACTGCAGTTAAAATAACATTTTCTTGCCTTGTCCTTTCTTTGCATGCCTGGATACACATTTGTAACTTAATAGCTGCAAACTATATTGGTCACTTAGATACGGGCTTCCTCAACCACAGCATTTTAGGTTGTATTTCATATTTTAATTCCACTTCAGTTTTAAACCAGCTTATGTCAACTAATTGAGTCTGATTTTGAGAATAGCTGTTTTACTTAAGTTATGAAAAATTGTCTCTTAGGAAGTCCAGAGCATCATGCCCCACCTCTATAACAAAGATTGACAGAAATTATGTGCTTTGAATCTTTATGTTACTAAAATCAGAAATAGTTTTAGAAGTCTCCACAGGCACAGCATTATGTTCAAAAGAATGAAAACTTTGCAAAATATGATTACAAAAAAGAACTGAGCTATCATCTGAGATGCCATAACGTGACAGTTCATTAATCCAATTGCAATTAAACACACTTCAAAACACAATATTAAAATGTGAATGAGGAGCAGGCAACTCTTCCTGTTAAGTGCAGAAAGCTGCAAAGAATCTCACAGCAACAGACCAAAATAAATGAATGCTCCAAGATGAAGAGAATGTCTGGAGGTTCCCACATAGTCCCTTAGAAGCTTAGCAGCTCTCCCACTCCTCCTATTTGTAAGGAGAATCAGGATGACAGATACATAGGATCAGGTACAAAATAAAAAAAAAAATATATAAAATTTTAAAATACATTAAAAGAGACAGGAAGAAAAATATTTTTTTACAGATCTTCCAAATTTGTATCTCATGGAATTGAAGCATATAAAGAACAGAATATTAGCCTATAATGTGAAAGTACTAAATAGATTTCTGAAAGACTGATTTCTCTTAAAGAAAAAATCTCAGCATACAAGTTATATATATATTTAGCTTTTTTAAACCCAGAATGGAAAAACTGTAGCCTAAAAGGAAAATACTGAAAATGCAGCTGCAGAAAAATAAACAGACACAGAAAGGATAAAAACAGATCCAGATTTTAAATTGTAAAAATAGAACCTATTACCTCCTTACCATTTAGTAAAAAGGCAAAATGCTCATGTCATAGCCTAAACTTGCAGAAAAAAGTAAAGGTTTAAAAATTCATCAAATCCAAACTCCCTCAAGAATTACTTGTATTTTGGTTTGTTTTGTTTTTTTTTTTTGTCTTGACAGGCTTCAACAAAGACAATAAGAAGATGGTATCTAACCAACATGAAAGAGCTGTGAAGACAGGGCAAGATTAAGCTATGAAGATCATGCAAGATTAAGCTGCAGAGTAGACACAGATGATTCAGCATGTTAAGGTAGCTTATGTTTAGTGAAAAGAGGAAAATATCACAGAACTTGTTTGCTTAAGGCATTACTCCTGATTAACATCAAGAAGCAGGTCTAAAATGAAGAAACCAGGCTGATGCTTTGTTGCTCTAATAATGGTAGACTACTGGAGCTCATTGTGCATAAAGACTTTATTACTAAAAGGCTTCAGGGATTCAATACTGATCATTGTGAACAAGTATGGCTCATCCTTAAATGGATATATTTCACTTAAGGCTTTTCTTCACAGCTGCAATAATTTCCTGCAAGCAACAGCAAGCTCAGAGGTATTGCAGTCACCATGAATTCTCTTAAAGAGTCAAGCCATGTGGTGTCCAGGCTATTTTCAGCAAATATACAGCATTTTTATCAGCAGTAACAAATGCTAAAGGAAAGAGGAAAATAAGGAATCTGGCAGCAGTATTAAGATGGTCCCATTTTTGTTACATTCTTACCAATTAAAATATTTTTCCTTATATTTTAAGTATTTGCAACATTTTTACTTTCTCTTTTAACATTTTAACTGTTCTCTTTTAGGTTATATCACATCATATTTTGCTATTTGTCTCAGTAACATCGGCAGAGATGAATTCAACTGCACAGTTAATCTGAGCTGATAAAGACATTTGTTTGTATCATTCACAAAAACTGTGCATGTCCGAAAACATCCCTATTTTTCCAAGAGTGAAACATTGGTTTAAAAAAAACCCCTGTATTATCTCTACCTACACATTCAACACAGCAGCTGGATTTTAAGTGCTGCGTTATGGTGTCTTTAATCATCTAACTTTATTGAGGAATACAAGAAATGCATGCTGAGTATTGTGTCTTTCTCAATGCTCCTCATTAATGAGTAGTAAGCTTTTGCCATGAGATAGCTCTGCTGTCATTCACTCCACTGGGGGGAAAATCCAAACTTATGTATCTCCTCCACAAATTGTACCATACAAGTCTTTTCAATGTCTCTTCTCCAGAAATGAATTTTCTCCCACATCCTATATCTTACCAGGTTTGTTCCCTCTTCTTGTACCCCAATTATGTCCTTTTTGGTGTGGGATAGGTAAGTGAGTTTAGAAGTCTGGTTACTCTAAATATAAAAAAAAAATGTTTTATGAACCAATTTTATTTCCAATGGCTTAGTCTCAGTTATTCAATATCAGAAAAAATATTCTCCCAAGAAATCATATTGAGAAAATAGTTTCAGGCATTCTGTTGCTTCCATCTGAGCTTAGTGTGCCTTATAAGTGGAATTCATGTTTTCTTAGGCAGAACTCATTTCAAAGACATGCTGGAAAAGGTGATGCCATAAATCTATGTCAGGCCCAGATGTGCAAGTCTCTGGTGCCTAAAAGTCATCCCAGCATATTTTCATAAATGCTTCCATGGTTTGTTTAGGCAGTTTAAAGTAATGTGCGTGTATTAAAAAAAAATCACTCACTGTACTTCTGGTAAATATGCCATGTGTTAACTGTACCTAAAAGGCACAGAGGTGAGGGCCAGAGGCTGTGGCTCAAACATTGGTTATAAAATTTTGCTCACAGGTCATAAAAACAGTAACAAGGAGAGTCTCCCTCTATTTGAGTTTGCAGGATTCAAGCTACCAATGTTCACCCCTTTATAAGCATGTGTACCTCCAACAACAGCTTTGGAACAGCTGAACACAGAATAAAAATTGCAGTTTCATGACTATTCTGTTTTTCATTATCTCCAGAGAAATGTATCTTTCTTACTCCATTAAATATTCAGAACAGTTTAAACTTTTTGCTAACACATGTGCTTAATGTTGAAAACAGGATTGTGGGGCTTTTTCAGCTAGAATCATAATGATTAACAATAATTTTAAATACATACAAAATACACAGGTACATGTATATAGTTCCTTTATTCCTTCAGGCTAATTTGTGCTATTACTCACATTCCAGGTATTTGTTTTCCTGTATTTTCACATGCTTAATTTGGTACTCCTCTCCTTGACACCACTCTGGTATCTTTTTGGTCTCTTTCTGACTTTATATTCTTTTCTCCACTGCACTTTTGGACCTCACTAAAACTCAGTCTCTTATGAAATTATAATTTGCTTTCACCATTGTCAACAGGGCATTTTCTTTTAGTACTGTAGGTAATTAAAATTTGCAGGCTTTTTCTAAATTCCCTGCCATACCTTTATTTCCTTTTCCCATTAATAATATTATAAAAATTTTTTTCTTCATTTTCTTTTTAAATATCATTCCTGTTAACAAAATCACTTGTTAATTTTAGTCTGTATAACTGGTTATACACCTTACACAGTATGCAAAAAAAACCCCCCACTTTTGAAGAGACCCAAAGAATTTGGAAATAGTTACTTGAAATCAAAATGATCAAAATCTAGGCTTTACTGGGATTAATTATTTGGGATTACACTAAAGTCAACTATAAACTCTGACTAAAAGAAGGAATTGTCCTAAGAGTGGAAGGCAGCCACTACTATTTTTACAATGCTCATAGTGATATTGTGACACTAAGCCCTGCTATAAACGGGAACTATGGGGCATGAAATTTTCCATGAGTATCCTAGGAAAGAAAATGCAGCAGTAAACATCATTAGTCAAGCAAGACCTACACGTCATAAGCAATAGGCAAGAGTCCAGGAAGGCCACAAGGTTAAAATGCTTTGTTTGAGTAATTATAGGATTTGAAGGATTAGGCTGAACCAAAGGATTTAAGGACATGGAGGGATTAAAGGGAGAAATAAATAAATTAAATTAAAGAGAATGAAGATATAGACAGCAGCACAAAAAGTGATGTTACAGTCACAAATTTATGAAACAAGAATTATTAAATAAAATAGATGTAATTGAATGCAACATGATTTTGCTGTATTTGTTTTCTAGTCATTAGCTGAGTATACAGAGACAAAGATTCTTTCCAAAATAGCTGTATGTTTCTGAGGTTGAAGACCAAACAAAAAAGCACATATTTGAGGTGAGATGTCTCAGCCAACTTCTTTGTGTCCCAGAATGTATTCCGTGGCTTCTGTGAAAGTGAAATCCCAGAGTACAAACCACAGGTGAGATCACAGCCACTACAGCCTGTTACTGCAATCTGAAAATTCTTGCCATACACATGAAAAAGAATACCAATCTTTACCTTATGCTACCCTGAGCTACAACATTTTACAAAGCCAAGCTTGTTTGTTTTAAAAGCCTGCTGCCCTCGCAAGCTGCTAATAATGAGAATTAATTCAGCGTCTATTTCTTGAATATTGTAGAGGAGAAAAATTATTCAAGGGTTATGATGCCCAAAAAATCCATAGCTCAGGATGACAAGATAACCATAGCAGTAAACATAAAAAGGCTGGGGTGTTTTATGAAACAGTCACTCACAAATCGCGATAATGGCTCTCTCAGCCGAGCCGTGCGAAGGGAACACTGAAAGCAGGTTTGAGAAATTTCGGCTCCGGGGCGCGGGCCGGGCCGGCGCGGGCGCGCCCCCTGCTGGGCGGCGGCGGGACCGCGCCGCTCGTGCGCCGGCAGGGATGCGGGGAACTGACACCACGGAACCGCCAGCGAGCCGCCTGACTTCCAGCAAAACCAAACTGTGCTAGCGACAGAGAATCAGACGCTAAACGCATCGTACATTTCCTTAAATCTCTTTAGTAAGGCCTAGGTGTTCAGGTTCTCTCAAAGTGATCACACTCGAAGCACAGTTTTGCTTTGGGAACATTAGGCAAAGCCCTGAGCAGGTTAGCATTGGTTTATTATTTCCATATTTAAATAAAATATCATAGTAACAAATAACAACTTTCAATAGAAGTACTGTTTTTAATATTACAGTATGAGGGCTTTTATTCTCTCCTGAGTACTATTTAACTTGTGTTTCTTGATTCAGACAGAATATTGCTCAGAAAACTACAGAAATTCAGACAGTAGCCCAATTCACAGATGCTATAATTACACCTGGCCTTATTTCTCAAATAGGAAATGGATGTAGTTTCCGGAAGTGCTATGTTACAAATAATCTCAATATGGCACACTGATTCATAATTCTTTATTCCTTAAATCTGCTAACCTATCTCAGATTGCAAAAACTTTACACATTTGAATAGAGTGTCCTTTTCATCCTGAGTATTTATATCATATGCCAACAAAAAATATTATTAGTGGATAATTGCCTTTTGAAGTTCAGCTTTTCTGCATCACAGAAAAATCAAGTTATTTTTCTTACAAGCTGTTGTCATTTTCAGCCAAGAACCATCAGTTTTCTTGCTGTCTAAAAAACTAGCTTTTTCTAAAGTGACTATTCCCAGTGAAACAGCATCCCTTGACAGCTCATGCTGGCAAATTTTCCCACACTCCCTTCAGTGCTGAATCCTGATCATCAAGTTTCTAGAGCGATTTTTAGTCCTCGTGCTCATTTGGAGCTGTTTGTGGTGCAATCATTCTCACACAGTATGTGTTGGGGGGTGAGGGGGGGTTAATTGTAAAACTGTTCACCAGTAGCAGGGATGGCTACTGATTTCCCTCATATGGGTCACTGACCAGACACCAGATGGTGGAAATATCCTGTCCTACTAATCTGGCCCAGAGCTGGCAATTCAGAGGTGAAAAGCTTTATCCCATTAGCAATTGCCTGAGCAGTCCTGTCTCCAACCTGCGGGCTAAAGATTAAACAGTTAATAGTCTTGGAGTAGCTACCGCCCCCTCAAATATCCCATCCACAACCCAGGCATCTCCTGGGCAGATCTGGGAGAAGTCAGTAAATAAATAAATAAATGTCAGTATATTTTACTGACTTTAAATTCTACCTAAGGAGGAACGAAAAAGAAATCACGCTGGTAAAATTACAGCATCAATTTGGATACTACTACTTATGCAACGTCTGGAAGGAAAAGTTTATTGCAGAAAAAATATCAGGAAAAATAGAAAATCCAAGTAGGCTGAGAAATGCAATCTGGAAATAAATGGAGTAGACATCACAAGAAAATATCGTTGAACAATTCCCTTTTGCAGGTTTCAGGAAAAGAATCACATTATTGCTATTAACACTGCACAGTCAGAACACCTTAATTAGCTCAGAACAGAAGAACCAATTTTACTTGTACTCTGCACAAGTACTTTGCTCTGCTGCATATTCAAGCATTTGATTTGTACACAATGGATTTCTGTATTGCATCCACAGTTGCTATCAAAATTTCTGTTTTACACTAAGCCAGAGAAGCTACTTTTACGTTTGTGAAGATGACATAAAACATATAATTTGGAGTTCAAGATAAAGGCAAGGGAAACTGCTTACAGAATTTCTGAACTTCTCTATATCCATACACAATCACTGGAATTCTTTAAAAATGCAAATGAGTTAAGTACCAGTATGAATTTTGAAAATATGAGAACACAAGAGGAAGGAGCTAGTAGGTTATTTTTAAATTTAAATATGTGTACATTTCTGTGTTAGACCTGCATATATTTGGATCTATATTCTATATTGTCCTGCAGAAAAACATTATTCATTTTACATGTCATGATCTTATAAAATCCTGTCCCATTACAATAGCCATAATTACCAGGACATCTAGTTAGACTCCTTCACCCATCTGGAAACTGGACTACTCAAATCTGTCAAGCCATGCACAAAGAATACATTTACAGGGGAGCCATGGAAGTAACTGTAAAAAAGCTGCCCTTGAGTAAGCAGAAAGGGCAAGCATAGCTCCATGCTGCTATCTTAGTGTTCATTCCTCCCTTCATTTTTTCATACAGCTTCACTTATAGCATCTAGAGAAAAGTGTGCCACATGTATATATAAAATTCTTGGTCAGCTTTACTCATGATAACCTGCTTAATCCATTTATAATTATGATGTTTCTAATGGCTAAAATTACTCCATCTTTTGTCCATAACTGCCCTACTGCATCACACTTAGTGTCACAGTAAGTAGTAAAGTAGTAAGTAGTAAAAACCATTGTTATGAGGTAGACTACACAAAGTGGAATCTCTTATGTGCAATTCTTTTCCTTGAAAATGTACAATTAGGTCTTGTAAAAAATTTTTAAATATTAAACAATTCCTCAACTGCTTAATTAAAAAACAAAAGCACCCAAACAAAACAAAAACATATGAAAAATATAAAAATTAACATGGAATTGGGAAACTTTCAAAACAGAGTATTTTCAGTACCTTACAGTTAATACAAGAAACTGATTTTTTTGCTTTAATTTGGAAAAGAGAGAAGAAAAAATTAAGTTAAAGGTAAAATAGGCTAAGGAATATATTCAGAAAGGAATATATTAATTCTTAATACATTAAGAATGTTTATCTAAGGGAATTGCTTTTCAAGGCCCAGATAGTAATTTACAACAAATGAAAGTATACATATCAAAAACAGAATAAAAGGAAAATAGGAATTTTTATGGAAATTACTACAGCTGACCCCTAGGATAACCATAATGAACCTGTCAGTATTAGTAGCTAGATGGTCCATGGTCATTGCTGAGTAGCCAGAATACAGCTTGTGTGCTTCTGCAAACAGTATTGAGCCCTTGACAGAAACTACATTTTCCTTACAAAATTTGACCCCTCTGTGGACATGCAGAACAGCTTATTTTCAGAAGAGGTCTTTAATAATGGGACCCAGTAATAAAAATATTATTATTATGCTTGGCACCTTGACTGGACAAACCAGTTGTGCTGCCCTTTAAAGCTAAACATAAGATCACATCACACAAGGAGCACCGCTGCCATTTCTGTCACTGTCTGGCATCCACATGGAACTTAACTGCATTTAGCTGGAAATAAACTAAAAACAATTTGATATGTAACTATGTGCTCCTGACAGACTTCACTGGGAAGGTTTGTTTTGAAAAGCCTAAACATTTCTTTAGTGTACATTATCTGCCAATTGTCCTGTTCTCTAAAACAGCATCATCTGTTTCCTTTGAAAAGTTTCTATCAGCAGTCACAGCTCTAAGAAAATATTCTTTTAAAAACCCTTAGTGAGCATATGCACCTGGATATTCAAAGCTGCTCAGATGAGTAAAACCATGCATATATTAAACACTATGCACACAGGGTAGGAATCTCAACATCTGCAAAAATGTAGGTAAAAGTGACTTAAGGATAATTGAGCAAACAAAATGGCTGTGTATCCTGCTATGAGAGACCTCATTGCTGTTAGGTGAGTGAAATGAAATCGTTGAGATAATCAAATTACTCTCTTATGCTATTCTCTTATAGCAAACAGCCATGATAGTAGGTGAGAGTTGCTTAAACTACAGGGTAATATTGGTGCTAGAAGAATAAGCACGATGTGAATAAATTGAAACTGGAAATAAGGATGCATTACTAGTTACTAGGGTGTTTTGGATAAAAAGGGGAATGATGATAGTGAAATATGGTTTATTACCTCCCCTTGGCAGCCTTTCATCTCCACCTGAAACTGGGGCTATGTGGTTTCCTTCCTATGGAAATGTAGTGTCATTCTCTTTCAGGGGCCCCTCTTCCAGCAAAGAATATGTCCTATGTTTGCTTCCACACAAGAGGAGCCAGGACAGAAAGGCCTTACTGGTTCTAATTAGCAAAGTTTTCAATACTTTTCCTCATAGTATCTTTCTGGATAAAGTATCCAGCACACAGCTAAACACATAATGATTACACGAGCAACTTTGTCATGGGTCAGGTGCAAAGGGTTGTAGTGAAGGGGGTGACATCAGACTAGTGGGGTTCCCAAGGTTGCATCCTCATCCCTGTGCTAATCAACGTCTTCATTCACGGGCTGGGCACAGGACTGGAAGGGATACTAAACAAATTTGCAGACTGTGCAAAAGTGGGCGGAGCTGATGACTCCCTCAAAGGCAGGGAGGCCCTGCAGAGACACCGTCACATATCAGAGGGCTGGGCTATCACCAGCCATATGAAGTTCAACAAGAGAAAGTGCTGGATTCTGCACCAGGGATGGGGCAACCCTGGGTGTATGAACAGACTGGGGAATGAGAGGCTGGGAAGCAGTGCCACAGAAAGGGACCTGGGGCTCCTGGTCCATGGCAAGTTGAACGTGACTCAGCAGTGCCCTGGCAGCCAGGAGAGCCAAGTGTGTCCTGGGGTTCATCAGGCACAGCATCACAGCCAGGCAAGGGAGGGGATTGTCCTGCTCGCTCTGAGCAGGGGCAGCCTCACCTCCAGTGCTGGGGGCAGTTCTGGGAGCACAAAGTAGGGCAATGAAGGGTCTGGAGGGGAAACCGCATGAGGAGTGCCTGAGGCCACTGTTCAGCCTGAAAGAGACTGAGGGGAGACCTCCCTGCAGTAACAACTTCCTTGTGAGGGCAATTGGAGGGGTCACCGATCTCTTCTCTGTCGTGACCAGACAGAATCTGAGATAATGTCCTGAAGTTGTGTCAGGGAAAACTTAGCTTGGGTATTAGGAAAAGGTTTTTCATCCAAACGGTGTTTACGCACTGGAACAGCACCAGCGTGGCAGCGCTCTCGGGCACACGCTGTGACTCTTGGGGATGGTGCTATGCACAAGTGGGACATGGTCACCCGCGTGGGGCCCTCCCAACTCAGCCGGCTCTGAGATAACGCTGCACAGCGCGCAGCTACCGTGGATTTCTCAGCCAGTCCGAGCGTCGCGCACTGATAACCGCGGCCAGCTGATGCCCAGGACCGGGGATGACCCAGCATTCCAGCCACCATCCCGCATTCCAGCCTCCATCCCGCATTCCAGCCTCCATCCCGCATTCCAGCCACCATCCCGCATTCCAGCCTCCATCCCGCATTCCAGCCACCATCCCGCATTCCAGCCTCCATCCCGCATTCCAGCCTCCATCCCGCATTCCAGCCACCATCCCGCATTCCAGCCTCCATCCCGCATTCCAGCCTCCATCCCGCATTCCAGCCTCCATCCCGCATTCCCTCCCGGCCGCGCAGTGACGCAGGCGGCGCGCGGCGGGGCGGGGCGGGGCGGGGCGGGGCGCGAGGCCGCGGCCGGCAGAGGGCGCCGCGGTGCCGCGCGGCGCGCGCGGCGGGGCGTGGCGCGGCGCGCGCGGCCCGGCGTGCACCGCGGCGGCGTTTGAATGGCGCAGGCTCCGGGCGCCGGGCCCCGGCAGTAGCGCTCCCGCCGCTCCGCCCGCCCGGCCCGGCCCCGAACATGAGCAGCGGGTGAGTGCCGCGGGGGGGTCCGGAGCCCGGCGCCGCCGGGGGAGCGCAGCCGGGCCGCGCTCGCTCCGCCGCGTCGCGCCGGGCGTGCGGGCCGGCGGCGGGGCCGCGGGCGGTGCGGGGGCGCGGGGCGCGGATCGCTCCGTGCCGCTCCCGGCGGCCTCGCCCCGCGCCCCGGCACAGCTGTGTGCGGTGCCCGCCGCCTCCGGGAGCGGGGTCTGGCGCTTCGGTCCCGCTAAAATGGTGCCAGCAGCCTCAGCTCTGAGCGAGCGATACGTGCCAGGAGAGCAGGGAAGGCTCTGGTGCTGCCGAAAGGGAGGACAACAAGCTGGGTG
The DNA here is from genome assembly GCF_029582105.1 of Oenanthe melanoleuca. Taxonomy (NCBI): domain Eukaryota; kingdom Metazoa; phylum Chordata; class Aves; order Passeriformes; family Muscicapidae; genus Oenanthe; species Oenanthe melanoleuca. The sequence goes on from NC_079339.1 coordinate 30,462,746, forward strand.
TGAGGCCTGCTGACGGATTTAATTTCTTGGGTGTGACAGATTCCAGGGGGGAAGGAAGGGGGGGAGAACCTTAAGTGCTTGAAGATCAGATCCTGCATTAATTACTTTGTTCAAAAGTCTTCAAAGTATTTTTTCAGTGTTGTGCTGGATGATTTGGTATGCAGATTTAAAATAAAGACGTTTTGAATAGGGAGATCTTTTAAAGAGAGAGATTAGGTGGTGATGGAAATCTTTTGTTTCTGTTTTTGTAACATGCTCTGCTTTGGAGCGAGGTTAAGCCCGTTTGCTTAAAAGCAGCTTTCGTCCATCTCTTCTTGGAACATCATTTTTGTTTTTCCTGTTCCCCTGTTTTTTTCTTCCTCTTATTCTCTGGCTGTAATCAGGGAAATAATTAAAAATATGTGTTTTCCCGTGTTTAGTAGAATTAAAGCATAACAGAAGGCAAGTTTGTGCCTCTTTGGCCTTGCTGATTGATTGAAAGAACATGTTCTTGTCTAAAGATGTCACTTTAATTTCTTATTAACAGTCCATGTAGTTTTGATTTAAGTTTATTTAATGTTATTTCACTGAACTCAAATTATCATTGATTTGAATTCCTTAACTTTAAACCTTGGGATTTCATTATAATGTATTAAAAATATTCTTATTAAGGTATTTTATGTATGTCTATTAAAAAGCATATGCCAATATGCTAATATGCTGTATTCTTATAGCTGTGTGAATATATATATATTTGCCCACTTTCAAGACTTCTCTTTTAAATTTATTTTCATTATATTTCATAATGTTGTAGATAATGATTATGTAGGATATATATTTCATATATATTATCTCATCATCTAATATCAGCTTTTTTAAAAAAGTAACTGTATGTAGATCCTAGGATGAGAAGCTTGATTATAGATTAAGAAGGTTTTTTTAAAATACTATAAACAGACTACAATCAATAATAGAAGTGTATTTGAGCATAAAAGACCATGTGGAAGTTGTGTGACATGTAATCACCAGCCAGTTGGGCATGTAGTGAGTACATCTTTAGCTTCCACCAAGTTTGGAGCTTGAGAGGTATGTCTGTCTCTGGGTTTTAACTCAAAATTCTTGTTGCAGTTTTTTTAAACTCTTTGGATTGAGCAATAAATGATAAAAGAAGTTGCTGTATTTAATTTCATGGGTAGTTTCTAAAAGAGTTGTGTAAAACATTACTGTGGAAGCTTCAGTGTTGTGGAAATTTATTTTATAGCACTTCTCAGTTTTAAAACTTTTCCAAACTTATTGTTCTCAGAGTGTTCATAACTGAAAATCAACAGGTAGAAGTGTCTTCTCATTATTGAAAGATGACTTCAGAAAGGACTTAACCACTGGCAGCTGCTGTTACTTTAGGGCAACTTAACATATCTGTAGATGGTACCTCCAGATGCAGAAAACTGAGTTCTTGATTTGTAGAAAATATAAGTGAGGTTCATTTATTATAATCCTGGGCTATCTCCACCAGGAGAGCTAATGCACACCTGGGTTCATCCTCACTAAACTTGGATGAACTGTGACTTGTGGTTATTTTTGGAGGTTCATTATGACTGACAGTGGGCAACATACAAATTCGATATGTAAGAGGAAAATGAGCTTAAATCTTAGTTATGAGCTAGTTTACTATAACTAGTTGTTCAAATAGTAGATTTATTTACTGCAAATTTAGTGAACTTCCTGTAGTTTTTATCAACATAGAAAACTTTAAAATGGACCAAATGGCCTGACAGGTGTATCACATTAAAAAATTGTGTTCTGCTGGCATATAACACCTTTTATAACATTGCAGAAAAGTTTTGTATTGATGTACTCCTTAGAATCTTGAATTCCACTTCATTTTTTTCAGAAAATTCGGTATTTAGCAGCAGGTGAACCATCAGTGCATCAATTACTAAAAAAAGGAGTTTGAAGAAACCGAACTGTTTCATATGCAAAGGATGTGGAAGCCTTCTAAACCAAAGATGGATGGATTTTGTAACATTTATTGGAGCTAAAATGGAGTTATGCCAAGCTTACAAAATCACTTCTACACTATAAGATAGTACTAATTTATGTGTGTAAGCAAGTTACCCTTTTGGAAGTAAATTTGAAATAACCATTCTTGGAAGTGCCTTGTGACCATTGTAGATCTAATAATGGCCAGTAAAATGAGTTGGCCAGTACTGCTTCCCTGATGCATACCTATTTGGAATGCTTTCAAAGCATGTGCTCTCCTTGGGAGTAACAGTTAATTAGCTCTTTCATCTGAGTTTAATATTGTCATCCCTGAACTTGCACTTAGGTTACTGTGGGGTGGAAGAGAATCACAGGAGCATTTGCCACAGCTGGTGCACATGGAATTCTGCAGGAAAAAGTAGCTATTAAGAATTTAGACAAGGAATAGGATGGAAGAATGTTTTAAAGGGTATTGGTGATGGCTTAAGATATCTATTTGACATTTTCCTTGCTGCCATGCAAATCAGTCCAGCCTGTGTTCTGTAAGAAAATAATATTATGTTAATGCTCATGTACATTACATAACATGCCAAGGAGAGTTTGTCCCTCTTTGGGGGCCGTGCCCAGAACTTAGGACATGGGAGGGAGTGGCAGAGTTGTTAATACTTGCCTTTGGTAGATATGCACTTGAAAGCCTGTTAGTGCTGACTTTCTTTGCCTAATTCTGGTATGACCTAAAGAGTTTTACTGCATCTGGGAGAGATCAGAGATAGAAAATACCAGTAGAACCATCAGGAAAAGTTTGCACAGGCACTGTCTCTTGGTTTTGGGGACAAACTAGCTTCTTCTCAGGAGGCATAGCTGCTATTACTTTATTCCTTCTGGTTACTGAAGATTGAAGAGAATAAAAGTGGGAGAAGGGAAGGTTGTTGTCTGCTGTGAGAAATCACCCACGGTATAGGGGAAATTGGTGGAATTTGATTCTGTCATCCTACTGAAACCTTACATCTCTGTTCAGATTTGCAGTCTACCTTGTTCAGTTGTAAAACAGCTTAGGATTGTAAAATGGACCAAGACAGAGCTGAAGGGACATGCATTCTATCCTCAGTTTAATTTTGAAAGTTTTTTAAAGTGAGGGAAATGCATTGGCCTCAATGAGATTGTATAGCAGATTGTCGTGATCAGGTACAACTAGCTGCCCTCACCACAAGGGAAAAGTCAGAAATTAGACATTAAGGTATAGATTGACTCTACAAATTACTGTCTAATGCCCGTTTAAGAACCCTCTGTATATATCCCAAAATTACAGGGGTTGTAGTGTCTAATTAGCTATCCCTAGATAATATCTGACAGCAAATAGGAAATCAAAGATGTGAAGAGCCATGTAAAGTGCCTTTCATCCTGTAGCATTCATCTTTTTAATTGCTGGCTAGCAAGCATTTTCCTAGGTGTTACTAAGCCTTTCGAAGCTGGTTTCTTAAGATATTGACTAAGTTTATTATAGCACTGTTAGGTCTGTATATACCAGATTCTTCTGCTTGTGTTCTGTTCTGTCTGGACTAGGTGGGTTATGTATCTGAATTTAATTGCTTTCAGTCAGTTTCTTTTGCTTTAATGTATTTGCAGTCTGTCCTAGAACCCATATGAAACATTTGGGTCCACAACATTCTATGGCAGGTTCAGGTTGATTATAATTTGAACACAGCTTACCCTTGTTAGTTTTGATCCAATCTTCAGCTATTGTATTTTGACCCTTCACTATATTGGGCAAGAGAGGGCACAATCTCTTTGCAATTTCTCCAAGCCATTCATTTTGTTGGCCTTTGTCTTACTTCCACTGTTGGCTATAAGTAGCCTCTTCTCCAGACTGAAGAGGCTGATCTAATCAGTTGATGGTTATATGAAAGGTGTTCTATGTATTTTTAACTTGGCTTTGTCTGAGCTGTTTTTTACTTTATTCAGAAGTTTTTTTGACTTTTTAGGTTGGGTTGGTTTTGCAAAGAAAGGTAACTAACTCTGCTCTCATTATTTGAAATACAGGCACAAATTAGTTCTGTGCACTGTTACAATAGTGTTCTCTTTATTTTTTCTATTTATTGATCCTTATGGAGCACTGAACAGTGCAACTGATCTAAAATAAACTGTTCTATATCCAGATGTTGTTGTGGGTGGCAGTTACTACCTCAGACTGAGATTCCAGTAGAAACCCAGATTTTTTTCCTACTTGGAGATACATAGGCTTTGCTTTATATTGATCTGTTGATCTATACTGATCATTGCTTCTGCTTATTATACATGACAGTCCTTCTCCAGTTCTTCAGCTGGCCCTTATCTTCACTGGTACAACCTTGTATTGACAACAGTCTCCATCCCCTTTTGTGAATAATTTATGAATATATTGAACAGCATAAACCAATGCAGGTTTTCCCCAGGGATCTGGAGGTGGTTTTCTGCAGTCTGGAAACCTCTTAGACAGTTTGACTGTTCCTGAGATACTTGTGCATGCAAGAGCTTTCTCTTTTTTCACTTGGTTGCTTAGTTTCCTCAAGATTTAAGTGAGGGACTTGGAAACTCAAATAGAGTCTATAATTTTGTTGCCCTTTATCCATGTTGTGCTACCCCATAGTCTTTATAGATTCCTTTAATTTTTGCGGAGGGGGACTTCATAGAATCATAGAATATTTTGGGTTAGAACGGACCTTAAAGATCTTCTAGTTCCAATTTCCCTGCCATGGGAAGGAAGGGACACCTTCCACTAGACTAGACTGCTCAAAGCCCCATCTAACTTGGCCTTGAACACTTCCAGGGACAAGGCATCAACCATTTCTCTAGGAAATGTGTTGCAGTGCCTTACTGCCCTCTCAGTAAAGAATTTTGCCCTAATATCCAAACTAAACCTAGCCTTTATCAGAGTAAATCTATTACCCTTTGGTCTATGACACATGCCCTGGCAAAAAGTCCCTCTCCAGCTCTCTGGTAGCCCCTTCAGATACTGGAAGGCCACAGTGAGGTCACCCTGGAGCCTTCTCTTTTCTAGGCTGTGTTGCCTTAGTGACAGCCAGGCTGAATCTTTGCCATTATATTATTTGTTTGTGTCCACTAAATCTATTCTTAATGACGTTGTTTACTAATTAGCGCAACAGAGATGTCAGTCTGGATCTTCCTTAGGGCTCTTTAAATATTGACTGTGTTTTCTTTAGGCACTTTGTCAGCTCCAAAGAAGAGATTCTGCACTTTGGCTAAAAACACAGCTGTTTCATTACTGCTTAAATGTTCACTGCTACTTCTGCATAATAAGAGACCCTCAATGGGTTAAACTATGGAAGCCTCTCTAAACTGTTGGACAGTGAAGTCATACAAAAATATTTTTACTTTGCTTCATCAGATTTTCCTTTATGTCTGATCATCTTTTGACCTTTTGAGTTTCTTTTACCAGTCTTTAAGGAAAGAATTGATAGTTCTGTTGTTTCATTCTGTTTCAGCTGAGAGGCTGGGGAACAATATATTCTTATGTCTGATTTTTCAGAGTGCAAAATTATCTTAGTTTTTCCCCTGAACACATGTAACTTTTTGTAAGGAACTTCCTTTCATCCTCTCTCACCAGTTCAGGTATTTTGAGATGTTAGATGCTCTTTAGAGCCCAATATCAAAAACTGATAACGCTAATTGAATTTCCTTGGTAAGATTTCTTTCTAGCCTTCTAATATTTTACACTTATTTTAAGCAAAAAGTATTCTAGTTCCATGGTGCTGTCATTTATTTTGATGATCAGATTCTTGTGTATTGCTTAGTGTGAAAGATGAGGGTAGATTGAGGTCATTTATTAAACAAGGAAAAATAAGGAACAATCACTGTTGGGCATGAAGAATTGTAAGCTGATATTATGGGAGTAGTCACAAAAAGTATTCTTCAGCAACAGAGGTTAGCGATTTTCTTAGCATCTGATGAGGTGACTGTGGATTTTAACTCTGGTGGTTGGAGGCTGTCCCCTATATTATTTTATTTTATTGCTTTCCCATCAGTATTGTTCTCAAACAGTGGATAGAAGGAAAAAAAAAATCAAGATTTTTTTTTCCAAGTCCTCTTCATCACTGACCTGAATAAAAGGATGGATTTGTTTGGATTTTAGTATTGTTGTTTTTCTTCAAAAGTCCAGTTGATCAGCATATGCTTTTGTGTTGCGCTCCAAGTTCAAATTTTAATATACAGCCCGTTTTGAGTCCAAATAATGGTTTTAACTGATAAGCAGAGGAAAAGGTGTGAGGTTTTGTGAGGTTTTTTTCCTAAACTTCAGGGGAAAGTTTATTTACCAGCCTGTGTGGAAGAACTAGGAAGTGTGGAGAGCTAGCAAAGTGATAAGTCTTCATCACTGTCTCATAGTGTGAAAAAATTAAGTTAATGAACCAGTCTTAAGCCAGAATTACATCTGGAAAAATATTTGCTACCAGCTGTTAAAAATATTGCCCTAAATAATGATGCCGTTTGCAGTTCTTGCTGTAGTCTGAGGGCTCCATGTTCCCATCTTACAGGATAAGGGATTCTGTCAGTAAATGCTCCATTTTTTGGAGAGACATCTCAAGTGAAATTCTTTAGTTGTGATCCAGTTCTAAAGAATACCAAAACATTTGAATTTTTTTTTTTGTCTTCCACTATACCCTACAACACTGATTTTAATGTGCCTGAATCTGAACAGCATCTGTCTTGTTTTAGGCCTGCCACCTGCTTGTTTTATTTGATGGCCTTTAGCTACTGCATGGGTCTTCATGGCTAATAAGCTGTTTCCCATCTGGCTTATTCAGTGCTTAGTGTCTTAGTCTTTTAAATGCTGAAGTTCTTAATGTAGGGTAAATCTGCTACATAGAGTAAAAGGGCTGCTGCTAAAGATAGAGGGAAGAGATTGGAGCACTCATGTTGAGACCAGAGTTTTACCTTTTAGGAGAAAAAGCAGAATATTGGAGCAAGTGATTGTCTTATAAGTAACATAGGATGTCTTGCGAAAACACTTCAAGAATAGTGCCTCCATGATAATGTAGTAGTTGAAATGAGTCTCAAGCAATGAATCTTCTGATCAGTTACAAAGGATGCAAAACCATATGTACAACTGTCTCAATCTTTGTGGTGATTCTTACAGAAATATTTGCATACTTCAAAACAAGGGATTTTAGACATAAGATAAAGTGGGTTTTAGTATGAAAAATAGCTAAAGTACTGCTTTGACAAAAATGTGGGGGGGGAGGGCGTTATACATTTGCCAATAAGCTAAGGGGAAGATCTTCTTTTTTTTCCCAGCCTTTGTTATTTTGATGAAGTTTGGCTTCTTCCTGGAAAAAAAAAAATCAGTTTTTTAGCTGCCTTTCACACTTGGAAACAGATGTGAAACCAATTATTTTTCTCTAGGCAGCAAATAAAATTCATAATGTGAGGAAAGGGTCTCACAAATTGCCCTATTCTTTACTTGAATTCTTGTTTGTATGGCACCCCTCAGTGCAGGTGTAGAAACTAGTGAAAAAAATACCTCTGCCTCTGTTTCTTGGAGTGATTTTGGTTTTGTTTCCTCTTTTTTGAAAGCTAAACAGTGATTTTTGAAATTCTCAATATGTTAATAATAAGACCTCCAGCCTAACATTTGCAAAAGGATGATATGTTGGGTTATATATAGGATGGAAGATCTTGCAAATAGTTGAATTCTAGTATTGCAAGCTGCATTTGAAAAAAGCTGACAGAACGTTTTAGAAAATACAAATAAATATCTTTCCCTTGAGAACAGGGATTTGAGAGATTATGGCATCTGAAGCTCACAATGTTAAAAAACAGAAAGCATTGCATATTGAAGGTCATTCCATTGATCTCCCCAGAAAAAGAATCTCTTCTTCCACTAAAAAGATCATGAAGGAGGTAAGCTGTTTTTGTTGTTTGTGTTGTTTAATGTCCTCTGAGAAATGTGAAATAAAGATTTAAAGCTCATAGTTCTGAGCAGTCTAAATCTAGAAGCACAGCACTACTAAACTTTTGATGTTTGGATGTGCAATAGAACCTCTAAGTTGAGCAGCAGTTATATTATGAAAACTGTGTGTTATAATAGATACGGGCAGCGGCTGCACAGATCAGTGCATCATATCATCCCTGTGAGCAGTAGGTACTGATGCAGTCTTACTCATGGCTGCTTTTCTGCAATCTAGCCAGAAATGTTTCAATACAGGAATGTTTTCATTAAAAAGTTCTTTCTTGCCAAGAGAGCTGCATGGCACAAGTGAGAGGTGGAGTAGGTGAAATACTTTCATTGAAATGGATCTGTCATATGATCTTACAGCTTTATCTACCATGTTGGTAACATGTAGATTTTCACTGGATTCTTGCTACTCAAAAGTAGTTTTTACAACCTCATACCTGTGTTAGTGGCTGAAGAGTAAGACAGTGGAGTACAGAGGAAGCACTAGACTGACAAACTTACTGTAAGACCTCTTCTAACTGTGGTGAAGATGTCAGTATCTTCTCTTTATTGAAATTTTGTATCAAAATTAGCATTTTAGGACCAGTGTTGAAAAAAAAAAGATTGTAACATTGTCTTGCTGATGCACACAATGTAAATGTTACCATTAATGCTAAGTAGCATAAGCAGGAGTTTTTGACCCTTTGTAGTAATAGTTTTTTTTTTTTCCCCTCTGTTTCCGTTCTCCCAGGGTAAGAAATCTCAAAAACAGCTGGCTTCATACACAAACAGGTAGGAGAGCTGTGCTGTGTGATATCTGAGTTTAAAGTGACAGAGGTAGGGGGGAAGGTGCAGTTGAAATTGCTTACAGCACCAGAACAAATGGATGATAGGTCTTGATTGTAATGACAGTTCTTGGCTCTTGTGTTTTCATCTGTAGTAGTGAGTTTCTGTATTAATAAAAACAGACAAGAATATTGGTGGCTTGTCTTCTGATAACCCAAGTGTCATTAAGATATATATTGGGGAAAAATGTTTTCAATAACGTGAAAGCTGACTGCTGAATTCATAATTATGTACATACATATATAAATAAACGTGATAATGCAATTGAATTGGTTTGGATCAACCTTCACTAAAATAATGCTTTATTATTGCAGAGTAACAGTTGGAAAAACGGTGACCAGTCCCCTCTCTCTTTTCAAAGTGGTATATTGTAAAAGGAAAGTTCATTGTTATACTCCAAAGCCTTGTTACAGAAATAAACTGTACCCTAAATCTAGGGGCCGTGACATGGCAAATAAAGAAAATGAACTGGCTTGTGCAGGGAATCTGCCAGCAAAACTTCAGAACAGTCGTACACACCTGCTGAATTCCAGTGACTCTGGCTCATCTCAAACAGAAGGCCCCTCATCCAAATACAGCGCATTTTTTTCAGAGGTGGGTACGGTTTAAAAAGTGTTCCTGGTAATTAGCTGTGAAAGTTTCCTTCGTTTGGATTAATTTCCTTCAATTCCAATATCAGGTCTTGTGATTTACAGTCTGTCATTTCATGGTGATACATTTGTCAACAGTAATAGTTGTGCCACTTCATATTTGTGTTGTCAGAAGCTCAGATCTGCCAGACTTGAGTGGGTTAAAATTGTACCAAAAGAGAACATTGTTTTGGCCTGCTTAGGTTTCATGAACTGGCAGGACACATGTCCATATCTGTGTTTACAGAGATGTAAAAATGCTAGCATATCAATGAGAATAGACTGGTGAGGTAGATTAGGGCAATGTTCAATAGGAGTATCCACTTTGTGTGCAAAACTAACTTAAGTGTTAGGATGAGCTTTATTTCTTGTTAGGATTTGTTGAGGAAACATAGTGGATGCTTGCAGGGCTTCTGAAACTGACTAAAAGGTCAGATACTTAAATGAAATGGATTTTGTGAGAATGAAGGCCATTTAAAGCCCTTAATGTTGAAGTTTGCACTTCTGTCACAGTGGCTGTTTGTTACTGATTGAGGCTTGCATGTGTTTAAGGTGAGGCATGGCAAGGAAGATAAGTGTCCCCATGCTGTGTTGTCATGATGCTGTCAATGTGGGCTGACATGAGGAGAGAGGCCAGTGGGCCAAAGGCTCAATCTGTGGCACTTCTGCCCTGTTTAATTTGATGGTTTCAAGAAAAGAGCAGAGTAGCTACAATAAAGAGGTAGGGTAAAGAAATAAAGACAGGGGAAGATTCATTTTCTGAGAAGCTAAAGACCAGATCACTGGCCTCTGGCCACAAATGACTATTTAACTGGTTTGAGAGATGTGTGTGGCTCTGCAGTGTTCATTCCAATCCAAGGTCTAATTAATTAAAATGCATGAACTTCATTCAGAGAACAAGCTTTTTCAGAAATGAACCATTTCTGTTGGAGTTCGGAATAATACATGTTATTACTGGTATATAAATTGTGTCAAAATTAATAATCACCTAAGTAAATAGTTCTAAGAGTTGGTGACATTTACAAGTTGATGATACCTGTCTTAGGAGGTAAAGAGGCACAAATTTTATTCTTGCAGCTTTTGTGCAAAGTAGATCTAATATTTTTGTGCCCTCTTTTAAGGGAAATTTAAGTCTATTCTTAGATAAATTTCTAAAACAGATTCATCAACATACAGGTAGATTATAAAGTAGCTTATTGTTTTATTGCTGGCTACTTAACTTGTGACAACTTCTTATATTTTTAAAAATATGCAGGTTTCTCAGGACCACGAAACTATGGCTCAAGTTCTTTTCAGCAGGAATCTGAGACTAAACGTAGCTTTAACCTTTTGGAGAAGGAGAAGTATAAGTGAACTGGTAGCCTACTTAGTGAGGTAAAATATGTCTCCTCTTTTATAACCTTAAAATGATAGCAATCTCAAATATGCCACAGTATTTTTCATAGTTCCATAAATGTTGTGACTTAGTTACACTTTTTCAATCATAGTGGAAGCATATACTTCTACTACTAGTAGTAGGATCTACTAGTAACATTTTATTCTTAATGTTTCTAGGATACAGGATCTTGGAGTAGTAGTAGACTGCCTTCCTGTGCTTACAAACAGGTACAAACAGAAAAAAGTGGGGAATTAGAATCTACTTATAGGCACACTGAAGTTCAAGCACTTACAAAACATCTTGTTTTTTAAGTTTACAGGAAGAAAAACCATATGTTTCAGTTGGCTGCTGTGTAGATCTTTTGCCTTTAGTGAAATCTCTGCTTAAAAGCAAATACGAAGAGTAAGTATCAGCTTGGGATGTTTTTAAAGCATTATTACTTCCTGGCTGTGCAGAGCCCTGGAAATCAATGGTTTTTAATCCTCTGATTCTTGTTCCCTCTGCCCCTTCTCCTAACTAACTCTGCTTTTCTCAGGAAATGAGAGAGCTCCGGAATGGAAGCTTTCCTTTGAACCTTTATACTTTACCAAAAGCAATGCAGAAATTCTTTTCTGCTATGTTAGGGACTTGGGGGAGAGGACTGGCTTTGTGCTTACACAGATTTATTTATTCTAAACAGTAAAAAAGAACAGCACTGAGGTTTTAGTGTTCTTTATAACATGAAATCAGGGCAGAGTTTTCCTCTACTTTTTCGACAAGAACTTCAGTTTACCACTTAAAAATTGCAAGTGTAAGCAAGTATTTAAACTTAACAATTTGTCTAGATTTTTCTTCTTCCAGAATAGAAAATGTGTTGCTTTCTAAATTGCTTACAAAGTAATCTCAATGCTTTATCTGGCCTGTAGATGATGTGCAGGGAGGGTGAAATGCATAATGTGTATAATGTGTTGTTACAGATACGTGATAGTTGGTTTAAACTGGCTTCAGGCTGTCATTAAAAGATGGTGGTCAGACCTATCTGCACATACAGAAAAGGCAGAAGATGGGTGAGTATAGTGTTGGGAAATATTTAAATGTATGTACTTATTTCATCTCAATGTTTTGATCAGTAGGTGCACAACTTGCCTACTAAAGGCAAAACTAATTTTAAAGTTAAAGCTTAAAAGTACTTTAAGGATAGTCAAGTCACTGGTTTTGGGTTTTTTGCTACTGTTTTAATACATGTAAGACATAGTCATATCAGGGATTGTACAAATGCTGTAGAAGAATCAAATATTTTCCACTTTTGGGGCAATATCTGTTGTATAGGCTAAGTCTGTATGCAGTATTAATAATTCATTTTAGTAGAAGAGACTACTGGAATGTATTCCCTATATTATAACGTGATGTTCATTCTCTTTCAGAAATATTCATATTTTAAAACAACAGCTAAGTGTTTTGTGGGAACAGGAGAATCATCTTACTCTGGTTCCAGGATATACTGGTAATATAGCTAAGGTAATCCAGTTCTGATGTGTTCAGTAATAAACATGGTTGTATCATTTACAGTATTCCTCTTGTTTTACTTATGCTAAACTGTGGTTGGACTGAAATACTTTAGTTACTGATAATGCTCAAGGGTATTGCATGATTTTTACAGAAGTCTGGAGTTGATTCCCTATGATAGTTGTGTGATTTGGAATTATAATAATTTTTCTTTTTTCTTACCTTTACAGAGGAAGCATCTCTTTAATAACAAAGTAGCTAATAGTAATGAGCCTTAAAATTGATGTGAAGAAGGGCTCAATTGAGTAGGTAGACTGTGGAAGGGACAGATGTTTTCTCTTAGATCTGTCATACCCATTGTTGCAAGTTTAATGCAGAATGGAGAATCTTAGCCCAGGAACGATCATTGGTGTTTGTATATCAGGTGTCAGGAACAAGTGACTACATACTGAATTCTAAAGCCTGCTGCTGACCTAATGCTTAGAAAATGATGAGTTTGTGGAGAGCAAAAGAGCCTGTCTGAGACGAATGCCTGCTTGCATATCTCAGTAGGTTGTGGTATCAGTAACATAATGAGGGTGTCTGTTAGATGCATGTTTTGCTGTTTGTGCTCATCTCTATACAGATGTCTTTCTGAGATTGGGCACCAAAAGTTGCACTAGATAGAAACCTCTCCAGGTGGAGGGACCTGACGAAGGTAGACAGCGAGAGAGAAGTTACAGCAGACAACTTGGTTGTGTGCAGGATTTGATTGAACTTGAAGAGAACTTTAAAATTGCACCTTTTAGTTCTTAGGGGGTCTTGAGGAATCTATAATTCTATGCCTACAGAATTGATCACTTTGATGCATCAAACAAGTAAACTCCTTTTTTTTCTGGGACTGCTGTGCATTTGCGACTTCAATTTTGTTGTGCTTCCAAGAACAATTGCAAATTTCTTGCAGCATTTCAGTCAGCAGAGATGCAGAAGAACTGAGTTCTGACCCCCAGCTTGGTAGAGCTATGAGAGCATGTATTTTAGACTGCCTAGTTCTTTTGCTAGATCGGAATAGCAGCTATAGGGTAGCGTCAGTTTGTTTCTCCAGGTTCCCTTTATGTTTATTTGCTGGCTTCTTAATGTATATCAGGATAGATTGTGACCTAAGTCACCTGAGCAAGCCAGAGCAAAAGTAGTACAAGAATGTTGGAGTGGTTGGGTTAAGGAATATCATACATAACACGTTCTAACTACATGGTCATATGGTGATGATGATCTTGCCTGCTCATGCAGGGAGCAGAGGAATAACAGACTAGATTGATGGCTTTGAAAACTAATCCTACTCTTGCAGGCTTTTTAGTATATAAAGAGTACATAAAGAGATGTCACTGAAAGCATTAATTGAAAGTAATCATGATGATATCATGTTCTGAAATTGGGCAAATATTATTATTCTTGTGTTATGGTCCTGATTGGTTGCCCTTCTTCAGACATTGAGTCGATGTTAGAGCTATAAGTAATGTGACAAACCCTTTCTCTTTTTTTTTCTTCTAGGATGTAAATGCTTATTTATTGCAGCTACACTGACATGATGATGAAACAGTGTGCTTATGTGGTGAAAAATCCCCTAAAGTATCCCTGAAATATGTGCTGAAAGCCTTTTGAGAAATACTGGCAGAGGAGAATTGAACTGTCAAGCTGTTTAATGAAACCACTAACAAAACCCTAACAATCTACTTCACATTGAAGTGGAAAAATGTCTAGTAGGAGCAACTTTTACTTCAGTGAGGTGAAAGTGCACTATGAAAACTGTATGCCTTTGCTGCATTTGGGATTTGCTCAGTTATTAGGTGTTCCTTTAAATGCTACTGTATTTTACAACATCATCGCATAAAAGATGAACTACACTGTCATGAAGACAAGACAGCAGAACCAGTTACAAGGAACCAACAAAAACAAAAATCCAACAAAAATCAGCATTAAGAGCTTTTAAATGTCCCTTTCACAAGAGAACTCCAAAATGCACAACTATCTTCCAATTACATTAAAAAATACAAAAAACTTTGGGATATTCAGTTACTTCTATGTTTTAATCAAATTGTTAAAGACAGTTTTTGTTTGCACTATTGAGAAACTATACAGCAAAGATGCCTTAATTACTAGTGTTTCAAAAAGCCAATGTATTAAGATGCAAATAGCTATTATGTTCAGATTGTGATGAAAAACTACAAGAATCAGGGTTTCACAATGTGTAGTTAATGAAACATTGCACATATACAAAGATTCATGTATGAAAAATATTATAAATTTCTGAAGTAAAACTTGTATAAACAGTTGTTGCAAATGTCAGCAGAATGGTGAATTTATGTCTAGCAAATGTTTTTATATTGTATGTGGATTTCTAACACAGTAATCTTGTTCTGTATCATTCAAACTACATGCAAATAAGTAAATATATTAAATATATCTACTGTTTTTTCTTTTCAAGTTCAAAAAGAAACAATTTCTAGAATAATCTCTTCCACAATTCTTATCACAGATATTTATGTCTCGTTTGAAATGTTTACAGCCAGGTGAGGCCATGTTATTCAAATCACATCCTTTTTATACTACCTCCTTTAAGAAACTGACAAAGAGCTTTTGCAGAATTGATCAAGTTCTGACCTGATCAATGACGGCAAATTTGTACCAACAACAGCATTGAGAATACAGCTATAAATTTTTACTGTCATATTGATATGCTGTTCTATTTTAATTTAAGAGCTGTATCTTAATAGCTGTGAGGGAGTCTTAATCTTAGGCTTGTTGTTGCCTTTTTAATTTTTATAATTAGGAAGCATGTTTTTTCAATGAAAACTTATGAAGTGCCAGGTCTTCACTTAAAAGTATACATGTATAGCATGTATGACCAAATAGACTACTTCCTCAAAAATAAGTACTTGCAAGGGTTGTTCTCATACCTAGCATTAAGTATGTGCACTTTTATTGACATGCAGGAGAAAAGTCTTTTGATAGCCACAAGTGATTTTTGCTTTACAGGTTAAATATATGAATTTTAAACTCCTGTAGTGGTCAATAACTCCAGGCCTCCTATTGCTTAGTTTTGTATACAGTTTATGTATCATTGTTGCTGACTTCTGAAGACCAACTAGAAAGCTGTCATCAGAATTTGGTGCTATTAGTTATTTGACTGTTCTGCAAGCCACCAAAGGTTTTGCATTTCCTAGGACAGTCAATTGCAAAGAGTTTTTGGGGCATCCCAAAACTGCAAACTTTGTGGGACAATTTGGAGACATGCACATAGCCAATCTTTTTGCTAGAATTGTTGTGAATCATTAGAGATACTTCATGCTCAAAAAGTTTAAAGATAGGACTTTTCACATGTTCTTACTATCAATTAAAAATCTAAAGGAACTATAGTATGACAACATTCTTGTATTATTTTACTGTTCTGTTGAACACTTAAATGTAAAAGTAACAAAGTCTAGCATTCATCATTTGGGTGGCAGTTGCTGAAACTCTTAGATTATTCCTCAAGGAGAATGTCTTTTATGGAAACAGATCTTCTTTTTTTTTTTTTTTTTTCTTTTTGTAATGGACAAAATAATTTGTGGCCCTTTATTTCAGATAATATAAGGAAGCATAGTTGTAATTGATTAAAGGGCTACTCCAGTATTTAAAAATCTAGCTTGAATGTAGATTTAGATATGTGGGCTTATAATGAATTCTTTATGTGGCCAGAGAGTTCCCAAATCCTAGCCTGTGGACAGTGCTTTTGTTTTAGAGGCAAGGTAAGATGGACTTGAGAATCATTATTGAGGAATATCTAATAAAGTAATGCATTCTTTAACTGCCAAAAGTTGTATTTTGACAGCATCAATAATACAGTATTAAACACTGTCATTAGTATCTGTGCCTTATTTTAAATGAGTTTTTTACTGTTTTTAGGCAGCTACTAGACTATAAGAACAGGATTCAGATGTCTGTATTATGAAATTATTTTTTCCATCATGTTCTTAATTCATTTAAGCTATTCACACTAATACTCAGGCTCAACTTTTTGTATTCTCTCTAGTTCTCAGTTTTACTGTTACAGAATGTACATGTGTATCTGGTCAAAGCTGGCATGAGTTAAATGTCATAACAGCTGTATAACTCCACTGAATTCATATTGTCTTAGTGAATCTAAGAATTAAGTTTGATCTATCCCATACATAAATGCTAATCTTCGTGATACTTTCTAAAAATGCTGTTTGTAGGATGTGTCAGAAGATCCAGGCAGAATTAATCCTTTGCATGTATGTTCTTGTGATGCAGAAGCACATATGTACTTGAGGATGAAGGATGTCTCCACAAAGCTGTTCTTCATGTTATGCCACTTGATATGAAACTGATGTCTTTGAAAAACAGTGTCTTTTGCCTCAGTAGTGTTCCCTGAAAGTACTTGAGGCTCTTTTGCTGAAGGAGTACTTTCAAGCGTGACCCAGGATTTGCCCATCCTCTAAACTGAAATTAGAGAATCCCTCTGGCAAACTGTCTCTTTCTGCAGGGCTGGGGGGGAAAAAAAGGTCCAGTATTTTGTAAATGTAAATGGCCAAGTTGAGGTATTGCTGATAGCTTACTGAAGAGTGGAGGTGGAAAAAGCTGTGCCATTAATTAGCTGGGTATGAAGAAGTCAGCCTGTCTTAATGGTTATATAGGTCTCTGTTTTGAAGGAGCTATGCCTATTTCTCAGGAAAGAGTCCTCTGCTCTTGTATCGCACAGATACTGCAGTTCCACACTCCTTGATAGTACTTACAGATTGTTGCTGATATTAATAAAAAAATAGCATCAGCCCTCCAAGAGCTTACTCTCTGTAGTGAGATAAAAATGAAATGTTTTTTTCCCTCCTGTAGGTTGCTTTATCGCAGGCTAGAGTTTTAACACATGAGGTGCAGGAGGGATGGGAGAGTAGGAGGACAGCATGCCCTATGCTGAGTGCCATCAGCCCCACTGCATTATAAAGCAGGCTGTATTTTCATTTTCTGGCATCTGAAGTAGGCAAGTTTGGTGTTAAATGTCTTTATGCATTTTGTATTGAAGAGATAAAGGTTTTGAAGACGGACACTACAGTGTTAATTTGTGATTTTTTTTTTTTGTATTTTTTTCTTGAAAGAGTGGACATTCTTGTGTGTGGAACCTTGAAAATATCTTATGTGAAGCTTACATTTTAGATTAGCAAGTGGTTGCTTTTGCCTGTTCATCTTGCCAGATCTTCCAGTTCTACAGAAGACTGTCTGTCTTAGTGTGGAGATTTGCAGCTATTTTTTGTGCCTAGTTTTCTGGTGCAAAGTGAAACTGGTGGTTCATAGTCAGCTATTTCAGAATACAAAACCATGCAAATTATGGTACTGGTGTGAAGTTATTCCAGCTTTGCACAATGCAAATACTAAAGTTTATGAAAGCAGTTGATTCCTTTGAGAGGAACTTTATATTGAGCTGATGTTGCGTTAGTGAAGGAAAAAAAATGAAGCAGTTTTTAATAGCCTTGGTAAAAGCCAGACAGTGTAGTCTAATTTTTGCCTTCAGTCTACCATCCTACACACAGTAATCATTGTAGGCTACAGATAAAGATTCACAGAGAGAATAGATTGAGCATGCTTGTGTTACTAGAGTTATGTTATCCTTCTTTAAACAACTTACATTTATTCCAGAAGTTAAATGGTTTGGTTTATGTCTCAGAATGAGACTAAATGCAACTATTTTTCTCCCCTTTTCCACATATATTCTTTAGCACTTACTGATGTTATTTATTGCTCATCTACTTTAAATATACTAAGAGTGTGTCTTGTTAGAAGTGAGGAGGGGAAGATGAGAATTCTAGACAAAGCATGGGGCTGTCTATTTAACGTGATTCAATTTGAAGCAACTGTGAAAAATTTCCATCTTTGAAACTTTTCACGCAAATTTTGTTAATACCTACGAATTGAAGTGTGCATTCACAGCTCTAAGTTTGACTTTGAACTTGGTTGGAAAAAAATAAAGTGCTTTCATTCTAAATAACTGTAGCTGCAGTATTGTTTCTGTTCTTGTTTTTTGCATTGAGTACTAAGCTGGACTTGGATACTAACCTGCCATAAGGGAGGCAGAAGGTGTAGCACTGTCCCTTAAAGGGATGAAATGGAAATATCCACATAGTCTTCAATGATTGCAGACCTAGAATATTTTTGTTTCTGTACTGATGGGAGTTGTGTAGCATGTCTCTTTATGTAGATTGTGGCTGCTGATTATTGCTGTAAAATGAGATCTGCTACTTTCAGATTGAATGTGTTCCATAGTGGTTGTGATTCATACAGATCACTTTTTCAATTCAGGCAGTCATTACTCTGAGTGCTGTAGTGTATATGAGCAACTAAGTGTTGGGGTTCCAAATATCTATTCTTTGCTGTAACAAAACAAAAGGACATCACATTGATCTTTTCCACCTTTTTATTCTTCCCTTATTCTTTCATTTAAGTGCTTAGAACCATTTGAATCCCCTTTGGAAAGTGATGGACGCCAAAATATGACAAAATGCTTTCACAAATATGCTTCTGACTTCTTTTAATACAGTTCTGTTGAATAACAGTTTTCTGTGGATTTGGGAAGGACACTGTTTTCTGTGTGTATAGGCTTGAAATAAACAGAACTAGTGGACTTTACTGATACTGTAATTGTATTCTTGATACTTTCTTTTTTACATAAGCACTGTGTATATTGTGAAACAATTAACCCAAATCTAAATATCACTATAAAGTTACATTCCAAAGCTGCCTGCTGTTGCAGGTGTGTTGAAATACATATGCACACTAGTAACATACTTTAAAGTGACCTGTAGACAGTTTAAAATAGCTCTTGTAATTTATGATGTCTCTTTGTCAAATTGAATATTGAACTTCACTTTCAAAAAGCCCAAATTACGTTTGGATCTTGCAGTTGCCATTTCTTCTAATTTCAGATATTCTATGGATTTAAAGATTTAGTGCAGTAAGTATTCCACCTTCAGAAAAATAGCTGACCTTTTTGTCTTTTGTGATAACAGGGTTTCATTGCATCTCTTCTGCATGAGACAAACTTCTCTGCAAGTGTTAAATGATTTTTAGGAGGGTTTCAGAAGAGGGTTGCCACATACAAGAAACCTCTGGCCTGTTTGGTTCTAAATGGGGATATTGCACAAATATAAACAGGCAGCTGTTAGGACAGTGCACATTACTATTGAATTGTCTTCTCATGTGAATCAGCTGTCCTATTACCCACTTAGTCTAGATAAAAGTGGAATGGTGGATTATTGGGGAGTTGAAATCTTAACAGCTCTTGGCTGTAAAAAAACTAAAACTACTCTTTCTATTCTGATGAAATTGCTACAATGAATGCAGAAAGGAGCTATTTGTTGTATTTGGGGAGCAGAAATTTCTTAATACTTTCTGTGTCTTCTAATAGTACTTTGTCTTGAAGCTTAAAGGCACAAGCATTTATGTGTTTTTGCTTAAAATCTTAGTTATTAAAATAACAAGTTTATGACTGAACAGGAAAAAGAAACCAACCTTGCTACATTAGTTAATTCCTGGATGACTCTGCCACCTTGTATTCCAGCTGCAGGAAACAGTAAATTACAATAATAAACCATCATGGTACAAGTAGTTATAAAATTTGATTTTCAACATTGTAAGGTTTAGGCTATTACTAGTGAAGCAGTAAAGCAAAGCGGGACTAAAGAAATAGCTGGCAAGTTTTGTTCTCAACCTTGTGTTTTGGTAAGTCTAAAAAGCTTGACCTTTTAATCAGCCAAAATGAGTGGTGATCAACGGGAGTGTTAATTCTGGAGTAATTCTGTGTCAGCAGCCAGCATTGGCATAAGAATAAGCAAAGTAGCTGTTTGTGAGGTTACAGAGTGAACCCTGCCCACCAGAGCAACTGTCTTTTCACATAAATTTTCTTAGAACTTTTGGAGCCTTCTCTTTTTTTTTTTTTCTTTTTTTTTTTTTTTCCCCTTCTCGCTTCATTTTTTTAAGGTGTTACAGTTAAGGTGTTTTTGGATAAAGAGAGCAGATGGAGTTTTCTAAATCTGCTAATTGGATGATGGGGTAGTGCTGCGAGGTACCTCTAAAAATACTGTCCTGTGAGTGGTGTCATCAGTAATTGTTACAGGGGTTGAGGGCTTGTACATAGGCACATTCTAATGAGGACTGTGGCCAATGTGTGCTGTCCTGGGTGTCAGTGTAGGGAATTGCATAAAACTGGGGAAGAAGTATTTAATACACAGGACAAAAATTCCCAGTACCTGAAAAGGGTGCCTGTGATTGTTGGGATGTTGTGTGGATGATGATAACTGGAAGTCTTTCCAGTCCTGTGTGCCTAATCCACAGCAGTGAGGCACTTCACAAAGGAAGGCTGGAGACCTGATGCTCACAGAGCAGTCATATTTCCTCACAGTTGCTGCTTTTCCACCCCTCTGACATGTTGGGGCACATCTGCTTGGCTGAATTTCCAGATCCACATCGTTGTCACTTATCCAAGTGAGAATAAAATGCTTTCATATTTGGCACACCTAGTTTCCCAAGTGATGTCTTGTCCCTCAGGTCTTCCAGGTTCTACAAAACAACTTAGTGCCATTGAACTGTGAAAACTCAGAGATTTAGGATTATGCCCTACACAGAGCAACTGTGGAGGCCACTATGATATTTAAGATGAAGCTGTTGTATTAAGAGGGTTTGTGTATGTATAAATGTTTTTAAACATGAGTACCCTACCAATACTGTACTGGCTATTAATTAAAAATGCCTACAGCTCTGAACCTTTGCAAATGGCAGGCTGGTGACTAGCTGGGGAGAAATCCTGCTGCTTAGGGGTGAGTGATTTGTTGGTTTAGGTTGGGGATTTTTTTCCTATTCACCCATCTTGCCTCTCCCTCTGAGTGCAGTTCTTTAAATTTGTTGGTGCCAATTTGAATTTTCATTTTACAAGCTTATGTCTTTCACGGTTTTCTGACCACACAAAATAATCAGGATGTTGGGTAGAGTGAGGATGTATTATGTTCACAAAATGCTGTATAAGCACATTTGCATTAATTTCTGTGCAGAAGTATAATTTTTGCTCTTTGCTCTGCACTCCATTACAACTATGTTTCTAATGGTGGTATGTCCCTTAACATCTCTAAAGGGGTTCTTTTTGCCTCACAGTTCTTGACTCAAAAAGCAGATTAGTTGTTTCCCAGATGAACAGAGAAGGTTGCTACTAAAGCTAAAAATCACAAAGAGGGGAGGATGGAGGAGGGACACAAACACAACATGACCCAACAAAAACCACCAAACCACAAATAGCAATTCAAAGCTCAACCCAAACCAAAAAACTGGAATTCACTTGTCTCTAGCATAAAGTACTGCTGCAGCCAAGGAACAAGAAATGCTGCTCTCCATTTTTCATTAAAAAGAGGACATAAGAGTGCCTTTCTGAGCAAGGAGTCTCGGAGATTACAAATTGTTTGGGATTTTTCAGGGTTAGTGCACTGTGATTTAGTTTACTTTCTAAGTGAACATTTGGTTTGTGACCTCAGCCACCTCACTCTGAAGGGCTGTAAATAAGAGGAAAACGCCCTTGGAGCTTTTCTTCTCAACTGGCAGCTTGCTAACTTCAACTTTTACCTTAGGGACTAGCGAGGCATATTTCAGCATTTCTGTTTGCAGGATTTGGCATACACACTTCTGATGCTGCTTTCTTACTTGATAGTTCTCTCTGAGCTCTAGAAAATGAGGATTTAGCCTCTGGTGATTCCTTTAAGTTTAGTTTGGTTGAAACAGTTCTGATGTCGAGGATTCTGCTTATGTGAAAGGAACTGTAAGACCTCTCTTCCTTTGTAAACTCACCAAATCTAAATCTTGATTGTAATAGGCTTCTGTATTGAAAAATCACTAATCTACAGATGTTATTATCCTCATTCAAACTTTTTTTCTGACAAAATTTGATTTGTCTGTGGTTCCTTTGTGGTATTTACTCACCTTATGATATTTTTCCTACCATACAGAGCAGTTTCTATCCATTAGCCCCAAGGTATGTCGCCAAGATACTGCTGTCCATGTGTTTCTGGTTTAGCATAATTGTCTCATTTTTCAGGCATTTATATGAGGTTGTCTTTTGGCCAGGAAATGCATTCAGAACTTGAACTGATTTTAATAGTCCAAAATAATATCTTCAGTGGTGTTTAGGAGCAGTACAGTTTTTGATGAAAATATCATTTGTGCTGGCTTTGCAGCAATAGAATTGAATTTTATGACCTCAACAATGAGAGACTCAAGTGAGAGGAAGATCTAATTTAAGTCAGATGGCTCCAGCAAGGAGAATCTTCTAATTTTGAATGCACAAGCTCAGACTTTCTTATCTTCTTATGTTTTGTCTGCCACAGAGACTCCAGCTAGATACTGGGCTGTGTAAAAGCTGCAGTGGGACTTGCACGTGGTTCACCTGAGCCCAAGCTCTCTGGGGCCTTACTGAAGAATGCTCTTCTTCCAGGTACCTACCTACACTGCAGTGTTTAAGAGGTCCAGTTGCTTTTCATTGAGCATCACACTATTTTATGGACAAAGGGATAGTACATAAAATAAAATTATCACTTTCAGAGATGAGCAGAGTGGTGGGTTTGATTTAGGTTGTTTCTTTTCTGGACAGGTATTACCTGGGACCTCAGTTCAATGTATATTTTTGTTAAGAGCTTATGCACTGTTTCTTCCCCGTCTGTCCCAACAGCTTCTGCATGAAAACAAAGCAGTCCTGGCAATTACTTGATTTTGTTTCCTCCTCCTAATATTTTGACATGTCATTATCTAAAAACATATCTTTACACTTGCAATAAGTCATTCTAAACTAGACAGCAGAGCCTCTGTCACCTGGAATGAACACCAGTTTTAAGATGCTTTGCTGAGTTCCTCAGGCTTGCCGTAGACAGTAAAAGTTGAAAATTAAACCCTGCAACGCTCTTTCAATAGATCATAGTTACTTTATTTGCCTAAAATAGGAATCTAAAAGCAAAGCACAAAGTTGAGTTCAGGACTTTTGCTATCTGCAGCAAAGCTACTACTTCCAATGAGCCCTGGATTTTACCAGCCATCATACAGAGCTTCCCAGAGGAGCATGCTCTTAAATATATTTACAGTGTATCTACAAATAATGAAAGGAAGTACTAGAGGGAAGAAAAGGCATTGTCCTTATTTTCTTCCAAAAATGTATGAGAAATAGAAAAATTAGCCATTTTTTATTTAGATCAAAAAACAGAGGCGGAAACACAGGCTTCCAAACCCATGAATCATATGACAAGTACAAAATTTCATGCTGCAATTGGAAGGACTTTATATGATAATCCTCGTATTATAAATCTAAAAATTATTTTATTTAACCCCATAGTGGTTATTTGGGAATTGGCAAATCCTGCATTAGGCTAAATTATTAAAGTTTTAAAAATAGGTATTAATATAATATAGATGGAATCACTGTACTCCCATAGGACTGTTACCTCTAGTCTAAGGCTGACATAGTTATATTTGAGTCAAACAGGAAGTACTACTTATTGCAAAGCTGTTAATCATGTTGCTCTAATGGAACTGTTTAACACACTGAATAGCAATGTAACAACTCACAGAAAATTAACTTGTTTGCCATTGATTAATGATAGATAATGTGTGCAGTTCCCCACAGTGGGACATTTGAGCAGTTCTCTGTCATGTACAAACTCAGGCTATTAAGGCATGTCTTTACTTGTACACTCTGATTCAGCATAGAAACCCACACAAATAGGAATGCACTCTAAAGATAAAAACAAGATTCATATTTAGCTTACCTAAAGTGTAATGGAGTTGTAATACACCTCCACATTATTTCATTCAGATAAACAAGACAAAGATTGAAGGACAGAAGAACAAAAGTTGCTTATTTCAACAGCAGCTTGAAAAGAGTTACAGCAGAATTGTATATTAATACATTGAAAGAAGAGAGTACGAAAAATTTACCAATAGTTATTCTTCTAAGTGTTGAATTTCAAAGAAATATCAACTTGGTAAACTTGTTTAGGTATCAGCTGTGTGCATGTGGGGTTATGTATCTCAAATGCCAGCCTTGTACAAGAAAGGTGTGTACAGATCAACTTAAAACCAATGAGAGTTACAGTTCTCAGCTTCTCAAAAATTGACAGATTGTGTTTAAAAGAGAAAGGTTTCTACAGCTATTGCTGAAGATCCACTTCAATTCAGAGCCACTGTAATTTTCTCTGTAAATGAGAAAAGGAGTTTAAGACCCAGCTATGTTCCTTTTGCTCTGTCAAATATTGCAAGCTCACAGGTTTTACTACTTTTCATATTTGGTTTGAACCTAGATTTGCTAATAGTACACACTGTAATTGCTTTTGTAACATTTTTAATACCCCAAAGAAAATGTTTATTATGTAGAAATTGCTACTCCAATTCCACTTGAATTGTTATACTTTTAAGTTCCACTATAAAGTGTGTCCCCTGCCCACCTCCCTTGGAAAAAAAAACAAACAAACAAAAAAAAAAACAACCCAAAAAATCAACAGTAATCTTTGAAACAGAGCAAATCAATCTGTAGTGGGCTTTAGTCATTCACCTCCTTGACAACCAGCATTAACTTTCTGATAGGCCAGAAATGGTTTCACTTCCAGCCAGAAAGAAGATTTCTGCTACTTTTGGCCTTTCTTCCTTCAGGTCCTCCTAGCACAGAAGTAACTACAGTGTAATTTAAGCAACTGTTTAATGCTGTCTGAATTACTGCAGCCCTGGATGCAGGATTTCCCAGACTCTCTGCAGGGCAGACAACTTCTAGACCTGCTCTGTGAGTGTGTCACACACTTGGTTCCTGAACAAGCTTCTCTCTGGTAAAACATCCTGTGAAAGTGCTTGCAGCTGCTTTGTGTTCTCTGATCTCCTGTCAGATGTGAACCAACTCTACACAGCATGTAAGCTTCTTGAGCCTGAAATACAAAGAAAATGTCATTTTGTGGTGGTCTATTACTAACACTGCAGTAAAGCAAAAGCATGCTTTCATGTCATTCTGTGAAGGATGTGATAATGCTGTATTATGTGGAGGCCACCTTGTGGCATTATGGAAATAAAACCCAGATGTAAAGAAACAACAGCATTTAGACTGCATACCAAGAAATAAGGATTCTAAACTGCTTATATTTTTAGAACCCAGCCATCACACTGATGTGTCACTCTAGCCTCATGTGAATGATTACAGGTGCTGTCCATACAAGTAACAGCACAGGAATCTGAGGACGTGTGTAGCACCATTTTGTGGGACATAGCTTCTTACCTAGTCAGCTTAATGAATGCTGCAATTATTAAACCTACTGCTTGCATGGTTAATGCACAGTTTCTGCTTAACAGATATGTAGGGACAAATTTTTACAAAGAACAGGAGCAGATGAGGAGTGTAGTCAAAGTATTGTAAAACTGGCTTCCAGGTTACCATCATGTTACATATTTGCTCTGCTTGCATGAGGGAATTTGGAAATTTTTACAACAGGAAAATTATGCTCCTTTTCCCTGCACTTAAACTATTAATTAGATTTCTTCCACTGAAGAATAAATTTTCATTCAGTAAAGATGAGTTCAGTTGTAACCAGACAAAACTGGCTATCATCTTGCAATCTCAATGCCAGTGTTTGCTATTTCCTAGGATAAGTGTGCCAAAGTACAGTATCCTGTTCATGGTTTTGGACATATAAGAAGATGAAAACAATTAATTCCTGAAAAAAAGATCCTGAAGAAGTTTATCTGGTCAACTTGAGGTGAAAGGAAAGAAGGGAGCAGGGGAATATTATCTCCCTGAGACAGGAAAGTCCTCAATCATACATGCTGACTCCATGCTGTGGGGGTGGACATGTTGGAGATGTAGGAATTATTCTGACAACTGCAGAGTTTGCAGGGGATTAAGAGATTTTCTGCCCCAACATAGAATCATTTAGGTTGCCAAAGACATCTTAGGTCATCGAGTCCAACCAGTAACCTGACACTGCCAAGTCCACTAAACTGTATCCCTAAGCATCACACCTCTGTGTCATTTAAATACTTCCAGGAATGGGGACTTCACCACTTCCTGAGCAGCCTGTTCCCATGCTTGACAATTCTTGATACAGATTTTTTTGCTCATGTCCTATCTAAACCTCCCCTGGTGCAATTTGAGGCCATTTCTTCCTGTCACTTGTTACTTAGTTGAAGAGGTTGATCCTCGCATTGCTGCAACTTCTTTTCAGATAATTTTAGAGAACAATAAGGTCTCCCCTGAGCCTCCTTTTCTTCAGGCTATAAAATGCCAGTTCCCTCAGCTGCTTCTTGTGCTCCAGACCTTCCATCACCTTCACTGTTTTTCTTTGAATGGCAATCTGTTGAAGAAGCTGGGATTTTGGAGCAACTGAAGATGGCCTTGCACTTTCTGCCCCAATCAGAGACCCTCTCAGGGCACCTTATATTCAAAAGAACAAGAAGACTCAGGCTAAACTCAGGCTGCAATCCTGACTTTTCTGTCCGTGTTACCATTTCTGGTGTAGCACAGTAAATTGCCAGTAGATGGCATACTACAATTATTTATTTTTTAAATGGTCCTGAAATATGCAGTGCAATTTTTGTTAATTTTGTTTTTAATCATAGTAAAGCTCCTTGGGTAGGAGAGAGCTCAGTAAATGAGTTACCTGGCTGTGGTCTTTCACAGTAGCCTTATACCAAACTCTTCCATCTATCTTCAGTTTGTGTACTCTCATAAATCTGCTTGCTTGGCTTGGCATTTTGATTTCTTCTCACCTTCAATTATTTTATAAAAAACCAAATAGGATGTAGCTATGAGTATTCCAATGCACATGTAGTTCTTATTTATTCTTTGTGTCAGCAAGGATTGTATCTTTGTTTCCACTGAGCATTTGTGAACTAGCATTACTCATCTGGTGTGTTGAGTGTTGTTATCTGTGTATCTATATCGGGGGACTGACTCAAAGATTATGGTAAGATTAGAGGCAGATGGCTGAAGGTGCTCCCTGCTTGTCTGGTCAAAGTCAACACCTCTGCGTGTCCAGCCTGAGTCATGCACAAAGCAGATTTTGGACTGCTGCTGTTTGAGGTTCAGCATCTGTCTGGTGTATTACAGTAAACCAGTATCAATGACAAATCATCTTCATTTTCCAGAGCAAATATTTAAATACCAGCCAAGGTACTATTAGCTTTATGGAAAGAGAACTTTTCAGAGCAATTACACAGAAATTTTCGAAGATTAATTAAATGCTTTAATAATGGTGACCTGTAAGCAAAAGACACGTAGCAAGTTTTGCTAGCATTCTGACTGTGAAAAGGATTCACCAAACAATAAGCTCTGCTACATTATTTGCAAACTACTTTTATTCTTGGGGGATTACAATCTCTCTTACTACTTAAGAGTATCCAACAGTACTCCAAACCACTTAATTCTTTGTAAACAGCTGTGATGATCTTGGATTCTGATGTTTCATTCAGAGGGATTTAAGAAGTTTCCTCTCCTTTTTCAATTTGTATGTGAAACTAAAGGTGACAAGAATCTGGAGACAGAGATTTCAGTGTTACCAGTGTGATGGTATTACATTAATCTAGCCCTTCTCTTTGTTCAACCCATTAGGGACTGTCAGCTCTCATCCATCTGGGTGACAGTTCTGTAGCATTAGTGACAGCTGGCTGAAGCAACTCAGACAAAACCAAAATTTTGCCTGTGAGCAGGGTAGATCTTCCAAGAAACCTGCAATTTTCTGTGTAGCTGCTACTCAAGGAGTGAATCCATCAATGAAGAGATAACTACAAAACATGGAGATCACTCTTGACTGCATTTTCAAGTTCATAGAATTGTTTGGTTGTTTTGATTGAACTGAAACTGTTACTTGGCAGTTTTATCTGTCTTTTGATGGGAGATTCACTTGAAATCAAGCTGCAGAAACAACTTTGCTAATAGTAAAATTCCTTCCAGAATAAAACCAGGTAGCATCTCCCAGCTGATGTACTAATTATTTTGATAAATATATACCTGGATGGTTTTATGTCTCTGTCTCCATTTGTTCTTTTTACCTAAAAGACAAACACCCACAGCACGATACCAAAACTCTCAAAATAGCATTGTGCAATCCACTCAAGCTGCTGTTATAGCTAGTCTTAATCAGAAAAAGGCAGTAATCAACCAAATTAATTTTTTTCTCAGTTGTGTACACTTAAAAATAAGGTAACTGATATATCTGTATGAAAGAGAACTTTTAATATGTAAAGAAGTTACATGGTGAGAGGAAAAGGGACTACTAACCTAACACTGAAAAGAGGTGCATGCCAGTGCAACTATTGGATAAGGCAAGATGCTGTTTAATTAGCTTCTCAATTTGTTAACAGTATGATATATATAGAGAGAAACTTCTTGGATTAGATTATGGAACAAATAGGGGAAGGTCTTTTTCTTTGGGTTCTCCAAGGTTTTGAACCAAGAAACTGTATTATGTAGGTTATAAAAACAATTTTTTATGATGAGGAAATCGGTAAAACTGGAGGGCATGATCATTCATACTGTGGTCTGACAGTATCCTATTACAGTTCCTTGAGGATATTTTTTAAAAAGGAGCATTTTTACACTAACTGTCACTATGTCACTATGAAGATGATGTCTGTCTGTGGTGTTGTACTGGAAAGAGTGTTGCCAGTAGCTTTAACATAAATGCTTCTGCTTAGTGGTTCTGTTGGTAAGAACTTTTAACACTATTCAGTTCTGTGATTCTTAGGTTTCCACCTCCAAAACTGATGGAGTTTCAGGTGTTTGTGAATTTATATGACAGAAGAACCTCATAGATCATTAGTCTTGCTGATTTTCTCCAGAGTAGGGACAGCTCAAAGCCACTAATAGACAAATAATTCACAATATCCCACTGGCACTGGATGACATACACTTTTAAAATCACACCTAGTATAATGCAGTATTTTTGTTATCAGCTGATGACCAGGTTCATCTTGTTTAATGGTAGTGTTTTCCACAGGTTCAGTAATTAACTCTGACATAAATAAGAGGTAAAAGGAAGCAAGTGTAGCCCCAACGTGACAATGAATACATGTGACATAACAGGACGTGCTTTGTAGAGGGAAATTGGGGGGCAGGGAAGGTGTTCCAGCCCTCCTGGTTTCTCCCGTAAGTCTGTGCCTGCCTACTATGTAACACATTTTTATTCTAATAACTAATCAAACAAACTGCAGTGCTATAAATCATTCTAAAAGATGACGCTTTAGTCTTTTCATGACAACTATTAAGATTTCAAGTACACCCATTACCACGGAAGATACGTGAACTTTTTACACATCTACTTTTTGAGGTTCACATTTCTGTCACTCCACGTTTTAAGTGGCAGCTGATCCTTTGCTTTTATTCCCAGCCCAAGCACACGGACCGGGCCCGGCTCGCTCGGGAGCCGCAGCGGAAGTGAACGGCCACGCGCCGCGGGCTCGGGGCGGGGCCGGTTCCCGCGCGCGCCGGCGCATGCGCAGGAGCGGGGCGGGGCGGGCGGCGCGCGACCATGGCGGCGCGGGGCGGGGGCCTGTGGCTGGCGCTGCTCTGGCTCTCGGCGGCGCCGCTGCCCCGCGGCGCCCGCGGGTCGGAGCCCGTCGGGCCGGCGGAGCCGTCGGGCGGCGCGGGCTCCGGCGAGCGGTTTAAGATCGAGGGCCGGGCCGTGGTGCCCGGGGTGAAGCCGCAGGACTGGATCGCGGGGGCCCGGGTGCTGGTGGACGGGGAGGAGCACGTCGGCTTCCTGAAGTGAGCGGCGGGCGGGGCGGGGGCTCGGGCCGCGGGGCGGGGGCGGCCCTGCCCGGCCGGAGCCGCTGTCTGCCGGGCCGTGGGGCCCGCTCGCAGGCCCGGCCCTGCCCGAGATGGCGGGGACGGCTCCTCCCCGCAGGGCTCGGCCGTGTCCCGCTGAGCTGCGGGATCGTGGAATCACGGAGTGCCGGCTTGCGCTGCTGGCGGTGCTGTGAGCACTGGGCCGCTGCCCTGTAATGGGCTGGGCACGGCCCGCCTGCGGAGCCGTAGGCTTCGGCCTCAGCCTTTCAGACATATCCAAACTGATGGCTCAGGTTGCTGGCCAAAAACTTAGGAACGGAGTTTTAATTAAAAAAGAAAAAGCAGCCAGAACAGAAACCTCAAACGCGTTTGCACTGTCTGGAGGACCATGTTTCTTCTCAGCTTCTGCTGTAAATTCTTCCATTTCTTATTTAAGAACCTCATTTTGGCTATGAATTTACCCGATGTGGAGATGTGTTTGTTCATGGCAGAAGTTACAGTTGCAGTTCTGTGTTAAGATTACCCGTGAAAAACTTGAACTGTACTGGTGAAAGCTAATTTAAGGGACGTGGCTTTATTCCTTCACACAACTTCTTGCAAAGGTAGCTGGAAGCTGTAAAGAATCATTATATTATTCAAACTTGGGTGGTACTGGATATATTCAGACAAGCAAAATATCTAGAGAACCTAAGACATAGAAAATATCTTTGGAATTAAGAACTAAAATAATGTCATAATTTCAAGAGTAGAAGTAAATCCTAAATTCTTCTTTGTGATCTTCAATACAGTATAATAAATTATTTTTAAAATATGTATAAAAATAAGATTACATGGAAGTAGGATATATCCTCATAAATATTCATAATTTTTAATTAATACCTCTGCAGTAGGAGTTAACTTTGACTTTGGGTTCTGTAAATAGATTAGCATAACAGATTCTACTCTGCAAATCTTGGAGAATCTTGACAGTGTGGCACCTGCTAAGCCACTACAAACAAGTTATGAGAGCTTGACATCATATTTTGCAGCTCATTTAATAATGGCTGTCAGGTTGGCAAATTTCTAAATGCTTAATTGAAACTCTAAATTTCTCCAGTACTGTAAAGAATGAAAAATTAAAAGAAAATGCTCAGGGAAACATTGTTATAGCAGTTGCAATATAAGATAGTGTAAGCATTCTTAGGGATTCAGATCATCCCATAAAGGTGGGTAGGTCTGTAAGTGTTGTGCTTGTTAGAGAGAGGTGTGGTGTGAAGGACATAATGACAAATTCTTTGATAATTCCCTTTTAAGAGGTCTTATTTATTGTTTTTCTGGTGCATATTACTAATTTGTTAGGATTTATTACATTTTTTGCCCTTTGAACAAATTTTTGTCTTAACTTTGAATCTTATTTTTAGAAAAGAGAGCTTTGATGTTGCTTTTAATAGGATAGAGAACACCAGGTTTTTCTTACTGGAGACTTCTGGAAACACATAGTAGGAAAGCTTTTCTGCCTTTAAGGCAACTAGTGCTGAAGCTTGCAAGTAACCTTTTATTAATATTTTCATCGAATATTCAAGTTTCATATTTTAAAATAAAAGCCACCTGTGTAAAAATCCCTTCTGTGTATATGTTCAGATCTCTTAGTTTCCTTATTGCTGTGATTGAGCTTTCCAGCGTGGGCTGGTTCTAAAGGGAGCAATTAGAAGTAAAAACCACTATTTCACAACAAAGGCACAAATTGCTATTTTTGTGCATTGCAGATCGTCCCTTATACCCACCCACACTGTGTAGAATGTCAGTCTGGGGGGTTTTGCTTTCAGCAGAAGCACTGAAGCAAAGTAAATTTCATTGTATGTATTTTAGAAGGAGAAAAGAAGGTGTAAGTTACTTCTGCCATCACTTGAATATGTGAAATAAAACTTACTTCAGATCTTATTTGGGCTGTTAAATTACTCCTCCAGCAAGACAACACCTTGAGGGCACAACAAAATCTTTAACCTAACAGGGAATTTCTGGTCCTATTGCAGCATGCATTGATGAACTTAAGGAACTTGATATTTTGAGTGCTGGTTTGACTTAAATTTTCCTTTTGGCCATTGTGGTTTTATTAAGATTTGTAATATAGAATAATACAGCTTTAAAAACAATACCAACAGAGCACCTTGTCTTATATTCTGGAGCATACTGAAATGTTGTGGAACTCACTGTTTTTTTCAGGACAGATGGAAGTTTTGTGGTTCATGATGTACCTTCAGGCTCTTACGTCGTGGAAGTTATATCCCCTGCTCATAAATTTGAGCCTGTGCGAGTTGACATAACTTCAAAAGGCAAAATGAGGTGAGCCTTTCCTGATATGCCTCTATATTGATGAATTATGTGTGCTTGACAGCATAGTGTAAGAACTCATAGAAGCAGTGCTGTAGGTCTGCTGTTCCATCTCAGACTGTATGTGTCGACTTCTTTTAACTTCTAGAAGCACATTTCTCAAATTCCAAAGTCTGATAACTTTCTTCCTTTCATATTTATGGCCTGATATAAGAGAAAAGAGACTTTAGAAGTTCATCTGTTTGTTTGCTTTTATTATTTTTCTCTGTAGCTATCCTGAAATAAAATCTAGGCATAAACTAGTTAACTGCTTTATTATTTGTCAACACTTCCCCCCCCCGCCCCTTCCCATTTACTTTTCTTTAATAAATGTACTGTCAGGACTTGGCACAATGAAATTTTTAAATATTTCTGTTGCATCCCCACAGGACAATTGCTACAGTTACTGGTTAATACTAGCAGTTGTCAGTTTGCATTATTTCTGTAGGATTGTTGGCTTGTTTTTATGTTGGGGCCAAACCACTCTTGACTGTAACTGCAGACTATTCAGTAATGCAGAGAAATCTATTGAGGTGTTAAGGTGATTTTCATTTAGATGAAAATGCTCGTAGTTAATTTTTCTTTATTCAAGCACACATATAGCATCTTAACTTTTAGGAATACAAACATCAGTGTAAATACTCCTGCATTATATTTAGGGGAGGTTAAAAATTGAAATCTCACTGAAAACAGTGCAAACAGTCTGTTTATAGTTAAAATATAATATAATAATTGTAATACATAATTATAGTCAAAATGGAATTATTTTTGAGCTTAGTTTTTTTCAAATTTTATGGAATTTTTATACTTTGTTAGTATCTTACTGGAAATAATTAATATGTAACAGATACAAAGATATAGACAAAATATTGGGTATAACCTTACGCTGTTTGTGTATCTAAGGACTAGTAAGGTAACAAATTTGATGTGGAGTTAATTGGTGGGATACATTTGCAGAGGAAAGTAGCAGGAGGCTTGGCATCTCTACCAGTCCATCTGACAGAAACTACAATGAGGAATGCAGCTGAAGAGTCAGAGATGCATGAAAAATGGTGATATTTGGTGAAAATGTCAACAAGGCTTTTCTAAGAGATGTGCTGCCTTAAAAATTATGGTAATAACTAGAAGGAGGAAACAGCATGTGGATAACAGGTGTATTTGATAAGATCTACTTGAAAATCTCAAGTTTTGAAGAAAGGTAGGAGGGAAAGACACGAGGTAGGAAGGAAGGACATTTTATAGATGAATATTTGGTGAAAAATTCACAAGGAATAAATAATTTATGGACAGAAGTCATTCCTGGAGTTGCACAAAGTGAATAAATATTCATAAATCATGAAAAATGGGTCAAGAGTGACAAAGGTGTTAGTACTGAGTAATTATCTAAATATTAGGCCCAAATAAAGAATACTAGTGATGTACTATGGAAAAACCTTATGAAGTAATATAACAAAGATGGAGATTCAGTATTGATAAATGCAGAGTAATGCACTTAGGGAAAAGCTCTTAGCTTCACAAGTAGTTGATGTCCTGAGCAAACTGGTTAAACTATGCTACGCTGTTCAAACTGAACCCTAAACAACATAGGTTTTCTTGCTCATTTACAAGCTGACAAAAATGGTTTACTTTTGATTCCATAAAATATGCTGCTGAGAAAAATTGGCTTTTCAAAAGCAAAGCCTAGCTGACTCTGCATAGCAGATGGTTTTGTTTGTAGTCTTTTATTAAAACTTGTTTGGATTTTTTAAATCTTCTTTATTATTTGCTAAATATTCTATGTTTATATTTTCAATTATTTACATTTTGCCTAATAGAGCAAGATATGTGAATTACATCAAACCCTCTGAAGTTGTCAGGCTGCCATATCCACTCCAGATGAAATCTTCTGGACCACCTTCATACTTTATAAAGAGGGAATCTTGGGGATGGACAGATTTCCTCATGAACCCTATGGTACGTACAGACAACACACAAATATTGCAAGTATGCTAAGGATAATACAATTGAGAAAAAATGTGCATTTTTCCTTTGATCTTCTGAGAGGATTGTTTTCTTGGAAATACTTGCTTACATATAGAAAATTTTTCTCTGACGTCTCCCCTATACCAATGTTAAAGTATGTCCTCTGAAAATAGCCCATAAATTCTTCCTTTGACAATGTGATGCTGTTCTAGTAGTGCAGAGATGAACATGTTGCAAAATTGTAATTACAGCAGGTGTAAGAGAGTACAACCATTTGCCTTGTTGGACCAACTTTGAAAATTGTTGTTTAAAGCACAATACTCCCTTATCTGGTTCCATTCCTGACAAGTGTTACTGTCTTACTAATTCAGAATGCAGTTTGGCTGTTCAGTAGAGCTTCATTTTATTTTAGTAGGTCTAAAAGTGTTTAGAGTAGCAACTAACCTGAAGAGTATTTCCTGTTTTCTCTGTAGGTGATGATGATGGTTCTTCCATTACTGATATTTGTGCTTTTGCCTAAAGTTGTCAACACCAGTGATCCTGATATGAGGCGGGTAAGTACATCAATTGATGCGTATGGACAGACCAAGGATAATGAGATTTCAGGGCACAGAAGAGTAATAAAAACAAAACTGTACTTTAAAGGAAGGCTTAATGGGCATCATTTATTCAGCTAATACAGTTGCTGTTTTAGCAATGAGTCAGTTAATAAGTTCCAAGTGTGTTGTGAAGTGTGATGTGGGGTTCTCTTGCATTTCAGCCTAAACCACAGTTTACTACACTGTTAAATCCAGATGTCACACTAGTGTATATGATATGGAGCCTTAATGTAGTCATTAACTTATCTGATTTATTGTCATTTCACCATGCAAAATGCCGAGTAGCAGAAGGCTACAAAATGGAGATTCAAGGTGTTTGTTAAATCTTTTGTTTTTTCAAGTGTTGTCTGTCATGGGTGGCTGCTTTTTGAAGGCTTAGTTAACTAAAAACTCCTTTTTCTGTAAATGACCACTGTCTTCAGTAGTACTTCATAGGTGTCTGAGTATTTTTTTTAATAAGTAATACTTTTAAAAGGCATATGAGAGCTGTATAATGCTCTTTTGGCTATAATTTTGATTTTAAAACAAAAATATGCTAGGTGTTCATGGCATGTTCTTCAAACCAAGCTGAACTCTGGAAGTTGAGTTTTAAAAAAAGATCACATATTCCTTACTTTTTTCACTGATTTGACACTGCTTGTACACAGGCAGTTCTTATGGTAAAACCATCAAAACTTTGGATGGTTTAGTTCTTATCAGATAACTAATACAACTTCTTAAGGAGAAATTTTTAATTTGGAAGAATTTTGCTTATAACTTGACTTACCTTAAAAGAGTAAGAACTAAATTGTAATGTCATTCTCTAGATGACCATGTATTAAATTGTTAAGTAAGAACATGTAGAGAATATGGAGGTTGTAATGTTTTTCAAAGTAACTTTTTTTTTCTTTCTGAAGTCAGCACAGTACTAGCCTGTGTAGAAATTTAGTTATTTAGTAACTGTGCTTGTTGTAGAGGTATAATATAGATGCAATAGTAACAAAAGCTATTAAAATGCCTTAAAAGCACTTAAATTTTAATATGGAGAAAAGCAGTGCTAAAAAGAAATAATTTTTATCTTTTAGATTTTTTTTTATCAGATGGTTGCCCTGTAAGACTGCTTAAGACATGGTTACCATTTTCCATATGCCATTGCTTTTAGTTTTGGGTAGCTGGGTGTTTGGCTGTGGTTGCATAAAACTGTGTAGCAATATGTATCCTGGAGGACTACAAAAAGTTAAACAGTATTTGGGAAAATTTGGTATCTTTCTCATACAGTCATTGAGCTGATGCCTTAGATGCAGCCAGAATTGTTACAAACTATTAAGATTATCTGATCTTTGCATGCAGGAAATGGAGCAGTCAATGAACATGCTGAATTCCAACCATGAGCTGCCAGATGTGTCTGAATTCATGACAAGACTTTTCTCTTCAAAATCTTCCAGCAAGTCTGGTGGTAGCAGCAGTAAAGCAGGGAAAAGTAGTTCTGGAAAAAGGAGGTAGTTAGGTCTTCCTCCTAAGTCTGAGTTTGCACAGCTGTTTGCTATATTGTGGTGTCATGTTTATTTGTCTTGAAAGATCAAAAAACCACTGCTGTACACTTTAACCAGGCACAACATATGTTAAGCTACAAGTGTGGTTTGTAGCCTTTTTTTAGACTGTATAAGCTGTTTTGTACTTGACAGTAAGCAAAAGATGACATGGCTTCAATACTGTATCTGTATAAAGTTATTGATGATAATGATAATAACTATATTGTTCTGTAGAGAATTAAAATAAATTATACAATGTGCTTCACAGTAATAAATGTCTTAAGACAATGTATAAAAAAATTTCAAAGATAATAGAAGTGAAGTTCAGTTTTAATATGTCTTTAATGTTTTACACTTGTTGAGTTTTGACCTTACAAATTATCCTTTCAAAATGGAATTGTGAGTTTACTGGGTAAGTAATTTTCTGTATCAGCTTGTCACATGTTACATATAAAATAATTTTATTTGATGCTGTGTTCATATGCGTGTACAATTTACAGAATCACAAAGTGGGTAAGGTTGGAAGCACATGGCATGGGATTGCATCCAGATGCTTCTTGGATATCTTTAGTGAGGGAGGCTCCACAGCCTCTCTGCACAGTCTTTAGTTCCAAGATTTTCCACTATGTATTGCCCAGTTTTACTCCGATCTACTTTCTGCTAAAAACTCTGGGAAGAAAGCAAGCAAGGTATCTTGCATGAGGTAGTCATCAAGATCTTGAGTCTTTCTTTTTTTTTTTTTCTAAATTACATGTATCACTTCTGTTACACTGGGGCTTCTTACTCTTTTAATGTGTGCTGTGCTTTCAATTTACTAGTGGAATGATTTGAAGCCAAATACAGATTTTTAATACAAATTTTAAATGAAGTTGAAATTAACTAATTTTAAAATGAAAGAAAAAAACTTAAGGTATAGTAGGAAGCTAAATTCTGTTCATCTTATAAATTATTTTCCAAGGTAAATGGCTCTTGAGGAATGCTGTCACTGGCAGAACTTTTTTCTCGAGCATGCCTGTATATCTCTTATGCAGTATCTTTTCAAGCTACCCAGAGAAGAGTTGAAAGAACTGATTGTTTTTCACTAGTTGAACATTTGCAGATTAAAATGACAGCAATACATGCCAAACACTATTAGCAACAGTCTGTAATTTTTTTTTTAAATCATAAATGCTATTCTTCATCTTTGCAGTTGGTAACTTCTTAGGTAACAGTGTCCATGCAGTATAGGTAATGTATATCTGCTTCCAGAAATGGTATTTAACATCTACTTAGAGTACATCTGAAGCAAAATCAATTCTAATGCATGTATTTGTTCTGCCATACACAGAAGAGGGCTATAATTTTTTTTAGAACACATATTTAGAAGTTATGCTGGGAAACAGAAGTTGAAAGAGAGACTAAATTCATAAGATTTAAGTCAATTTTTAAGGTGTTGGAGAAGAAATAACCCAGTGTTTTCTGTGGTTTTTTGCTCTCTTTGTTTTGCTTGAATGGTATTTTTGTTTCACATATTAAGTAAAATATTTTCGGTGGAGACAAGAAGATATTTGGATATTCTTGCTGGAAGGATCTACTGAAATAAGTGTCAAGTTGCATCGGTGAAAAAAAAACAAACAAACTATAAAAAACTCAAACCTCCTTCACCAGTATCCTACAAAAAATATGTGAAAAATAGCAGTTCTTTGCAGATGGAACAATTAATATTGTTACTATGCTCTTCTGGAAAGTAGAAGCCATGAGTTGCTTTGTTTAACAGTAATTGAAATAACAATGGAATTGCATTATCTTATAATTAATCATACTGATGAGTTTTTCCATGTTAGGAACATGGAAAAATTCCAAAGGTAGGAACTAATAAAAAAGTCCAAAGGTAAGAACTGATACTTCTGCCTTCTTTCACAGTATCTGTTCACATTCCTGATTTGTCTTCAAAGGAGAATTGAGAATTCTGGCCATGAAAAGATTAAAGTCTTTGTTAGGAATTCAGAGTGACAAAGTTCACAGGAATTGTAAAGATTGTAGTAAAATGACCTTTGGAAGGAGCATATGGAATATTCAACACTTCTCTTTTTCTTAGGACTTTGTATATGAAGGCCAAGGCAGTTCCTGTGTGCATCGCGATCAGATTCAGTGTCCCGCTCTCAGAAACCTGTTACCAGAAAAATCCAAGCCCAGAAATCTTGTATATTATTCACCTCATTTTCAGACATCTTTGTGCTAAAGCAGTTTGAAAAAGTGTGTTAGTCTGCTGCTGAACTACTGCAAGTTACAATTTTTTTCATTTTAGAGCTGGAATCTGTGTGTGAAGTGAGTGAAGAAGGTCTAGCCAAAGTGCATTGGTCAGTTACTGTCAATTGGTCACTGTTGTAGTTTAACCTCAGCTGATAGCCCAGCCCCATGCAGCTGCTCACTCACTTCCCCTGGTGGGATGGGGAAGAGGCAGTTTAATAGGGAAAGCGAAATTTGCACACACAAAGCAAAACACAAGAATTTACAACTTCCCATGGCAGGCAGGTGTTCAGTCATCCCCAGGACAACAGGGCTCTAGCACACCTAATGTGTACTTGGGATGACAAAGCCATCACTCCAAATATCCCTCTCTTCTTACCCCCACTCTATGCAGAGCATGATGCCATATGGTCTGGAATATCCCTTTGGTCATTTGGGGTCAGCTGTCCTGGCTGTGTCACCTCCCAGCTCCTTGAGCACCTCTAGGCCTCTTGCTGGTACAATGGGGTGAGGAGCAGAAAAGTTTTGGCTCTGTGGGAGCACTGTGCATCAGTAATGAAAATGTCTCTGGGTTATCAACACTGTTTCCAGCACAAGTCCTAGGCATGGCCCCACACCAGCCACTGTGAAGGTTATAACTACCACAGTCAAAACCAGCAGAGTCAGTTAAAGTTGTAATGTGGCCTTTGGCTATCATAAATGCCACTAGGCAAAACTTACCTGTTGCAGTTATAATGCAAGGTTGAATTTCTGCAGAAACTAAATGTTTGCTGTAGAGTTTTATTTTCTTATGTACAGATTTTTAGAAGTCAGTGTTCTTTGTTAGTTCTGGCATTTCCTTTTTCAAAAAAACACCCAACATAGCTGCCTTTCAATGAGGCTTGTTGTGATAACCTAAAGCAGACTGTAAATTGAAGCAACTGATACTTTAGAACAGAAATTAAAAATTTACTTGGACTATAGACAAGCTGATGAGGAAGACACGCTCCCTCAGCTTGGACTGGATAACCCTGCTGCCTTCTGATTACAAGTTCTGGTACTTCTCAGGCTTT
This sequence comes from Oenanthe melanoleuca, assembly GCF_029582105.1. NCBI lineage: Eukaryota > Metazoa > Chordata > Aves > Passeriformes > Muscicapidae > Oenanthe > Oenanthe melanoleuca. The sequence goes on from NC_079339.1 coordinate 30,502,489, forward strand.
GCCATGCATTGATTTAACAAGCAAAATTGGTTCATCAGTCTGCTGAAATTCTCTTATGTTTTAGAAAGTTTAATCAGCTCACAGAAGGATCAAAGAAATCCCAAAGCCAGCAGAAAATAAGCACCAGAAACAGTCAGAGGCAGGAATTCTCAATTCCTGGCAGTGAGTGTGAGTAATACAATGAGCTCACTGCGTCTTGAGGATTTGTAGCTGAAGAGCTCATTTAGGCACTGAATTTAGTTTTGAATGAGTGGGCAACTGAGTTTATGACAAGCCGTATAGAAGGGAGAGGAGACATATCTTGTTGAAGTCTATTTTAGCTGTTAGTCTTTTAAGATGGTCTGGAAGGTGTTTGAAACAGTTTGAAATAATTTTACCAACTGCATCATCAAAGATGCTCACATTCTACACATATAAGGAAGAAATCTAATGTACAGCTATCTCCCCTTTATTTTAAACAAAAAAATATTTGTTGGTGCTCTTTATCTTTTTGATGTAGTGGAGATGATAATGGCTCCATAAATGGGGTGTGTATTGCTTCAGAGAGATAATGTGATTAAAACTTGTGTTTGTGAAGTATAGTATCAAGTGCTGTGAGTTCAGACATAACTGTCAGACCATACAGAATGTCTGTTATTTCTGTTTCAATTTCTTGTGTATGAGTTATGAGAAGCTCATCTCATAAAAGTGATCATGAAGGTAAATTTAGTAACGATTATTGGGTGGCAGATAGTGTGGCAATGAGCTTATTGGAAAAAATCCAGTCTGTAATCTTGTTAAAGAACCTTTGTTAACCATTATTGTGTAGATCTTTATATGTATCTGTTAAAGCAACCCTTTTATAGTAACTACATGTCAAGATTTAAAAAACAATCTAGGCAATTTAAGTACATACCATTTTCCAACAGTATAAAGTGTATTAAATCACTAATATCCATTTAAACATCTCCACTTGGGTGTTAATGTACCCTTAATTGCATAAAGGTCGTGTGTGATCAGTAACTCAAAGAGAGCAAAGTTTGTTTTACAGTTTGATAAAAGGACCCTAGGCTAACAGTGGTAGCAGCACCTTAAAAGGACTTATTTTTATGTTTAAGACATCTCTGACCTTAATTTTGTTGCTATTGGTAGTTAGTAGATAGTGAATTTGTATTCCTACAATTTTATGTTTCATTTGAAACTTATTTCTTTTAGGAAAATAACCGATATAAAATAAATGGTAACAAACCCTTAGTGGTTTTCATTCTGATGTGTCAGGGTAAAATATGGTTATATATGGCTATATATTGTGCTAATTTAACAAACTGAAGGAAAATGGAAGTGTTCACTGTTGATGGGCTAAGGAATATAGAAAGAACTTAAAATTTTAAACTTCAGTGAAAAAGCAGATTTACTGAAAAGTGTTAAAAGGTTGAAAAGATTACATACGTACATTTTGTGCATTCTTAGGCAGGAGAAACACAAGAGGCACCTGTGGTGCACAGGGCGTTTGGAAGGTCCCACTTAACAGCCTTAGTCATGGTCTGTATCTCCAAAGGCTTGGTCCCAATCAGGAACTGGCACAGAGGCCAGCTTGGCAGGAGGAACCACTGTGGCTCAGGAGTCATTTATTGCCCATGCTAACTTTGCTACCATATCCAGGAATTACTGGGAGGGGAGGGACACTGTTGTTATTAGGCATATGCCAAGTATTGACAGCTATTGCACAAGCTTAATACTATGAATCAGCAGATTCCTGTGTCCAGGGAAGTTCTCTGGCAGTGTTCCATTCAGTAAGATACTTGAAGATATAATTAATTGTAAGGAGAAAAATTTGGAGTAAGCCCCTAAAGGTAGAAGAAAATTTAAGTATTGCTGTCATGGCATATTTAACTCAAGTATTAAGGTTTGCAAAAAAAAAAAAAATGTAGCTGGAAGATGTTTCCATGATGTTCTATAGACATTGTTTTCTAGGTGAATGTGTTGTCAAGTGACAAGTGAGAAAGGCTGTAGTCACAGCCTTTAGGAGAGCACTCCTTTAGGAGAGACTTTTTTGCCTGTTTGTTTTTTTTTGTTTTCCTATTATTCTATTCCTATTACACATGAGTGAAGAAAAAGCAGTTATCCCATGTTTCTTTGCATCTGGGAAAGATTGCTATACCATTCAAGAGAAGTAATCAGTCTTTCCTTCATCACTGCCTAAAAACTGGACACCCATTTAAGGCTCTTCCCTAAGTGGTACAATCTAGCCAGTTCACCCTCACTCACTGTAGGGTCATTCTGTGTAATAGTCTTCTAATAAATGTATTATTACACTTTAAGTTCCAAAAAGCAATCAGTATCAATAGTGAAAAAAATAGAATTTTAAAAATCTTACTTCTTTCATCATTTCAGTGGCTTTAAAGGATTATTCATCCTCTTCCATAATAAATATTGATTTTTCAGGAAAACTGGTTCACTTTTGAAGTTACAAGGTTATTCCTTCAATTATGCTCTCAGTAACCTTTATGTAATACCTTGTTTCTAAAAAGGCTATAAAGATTTAATGACAGAATAATTTTCTGTGGAAAAACAAGTGGAACTTTAGCTAGTTAGCTCATTTATTGATGATGCGCAAAACATCATAGTTAGGATCATTTTTATTATGTGTTTGGTTCTGCATGGCTGGTAGGAATAAAAATTAATTAAAGACTGTGATTCAGTCAAGGGCAGAAGGTAGTGAATATGCAACAGAAAGAAATCCTTTTGTGGCATTTGTCAAAGAAAACTGAATTTTGACTGATTCTTTTTATCTGAACATAAACATTTAAAAAGTAATACAACAGGTGATGAAACTAATTTGCAAACACAGCAAGTAAAAAAAGGAAAAAGTTTTTTTAAGGAAAAAATTTTTTAATGAAATATTAGAATTTTCTCCACAGAAGTTCTCTGGATTCTTTAAGGGCCTTCTTGCAGTCTGGAACACATGGGTGTGAATTTTCCATTTCCATTTTGCTAAACATTCTCTCTCAGAAAGAGGAGGAGCTCAGATGAGAGGTGGAGCAGTCACTAAAAGTTACTGAAAGACAGGCTTATTGCAGAGTAAGTACAGCATCCATCATCATAGTTACCAAAAGTGATGAGAATTGAACTATGGTGTTATTACCAGGTTTGTGATTAAATGTTTGCTCCATAAAAATAATACCCCTACCTGCAGCTTTGTAAGGGTTCCCCACATTAGACATGAGCATCTACAGACGATCAGTAGAGATTTCTAGAGGAGCCTTTTCCTGAAATCCTCTCATATTTGATTTTGAATTGTAGTTTTGATACTCCCTCTTTTCTTTTGATTTGTTTTTCTGCTACTTCTATTCACGTGGTATTTGCACAGATTTTTTTCACTTCTTTTTGCCCTTTGTTATTATGAAGACAGCAAGAGTCTTGTTGAAGTTGCAGCAGCAAGCTCTATTGAGCTGGTGCTGGCAGAAATAATTGTATACATCACTTGTTCTTTCAAGTGTTTCACTGGTAGCAACCAATTATTTCTATCACCAGGTAGCTGACTAATGGTGGAGAGGTCATTTGTCCTGGAAAGACCTGATCAAACTGCTGTGCTTTCTTTGTAATATGTTTTAAAGCTTACTTTATTGTTAGGATTTGGTTTTTTTTTTTTTTTCAAAACGTGTAACTGTACACTGAGGAGAGTATTAGAAGGATTTTATAGAATCCGACACAGTTCACTTCAAATACAAGAGTTTAACATAATGCACTGCTTACAGCTATTATACTGGGAAAAGAAGATGGCTGAATAAAATATCCAAAGGATCTGGATAGCTCTTCATGAAAAAAGTCATCTTAAACCCCATTAACTTACACCAAAAATCACCTGCTGCTTTCAATTGACTTCATCAGTATCACATAGTAAAGAAATGCATTTGTAGAATTCTGCTTCTCAATCAAATCTGTTAATTACAAAAAATCTGCATGCTCTTGTTCATTACATTGTACTTCTTTATCTGTCTTTTTAATATGACAGAATACACTTGCCCTCTGAAGATCATTAATTGCCTTTACAGCTTTGCAGTCCCTCATTAACCTTTTTTAATCTTCTTGAACATTGTTCAAATTTGATAGCTTTTTTTTTAGATAAATAAACTTCCACTTTCTAAATTTGCTTCCTTGAAAAACATGATTACATCTAAAAAATATTTAAATTTCTAACTTGATTTAAGCACTGTTTATTGGTTTGGGTTTTTAAAGTGGTGTTTTATTGTCTGTTCTTTCCTTATGTACTTTTAATACTTAATATATACAGTTTCTGTTTACATGCTTTTACATTTTAACAATTCCTTTAGGAAGCTAGGAATTTGAATAAGCAAGTGTTTCTGCAATAAGAATATGATGTGGTTTATCAACAGAAGCCTGAACCAGGAATTAGGCTTTACTGTGTTTGCTATTGTTAGCAGTGCTTACTTGCTTCAGTTAGCTCCTTTATGAACAAAATATAAAGTTACCAGTGCAGCCAGGTTCCATTCATAGCTGTGGAAAAAGTGCACACCTCTGAGACCTTGCTCTGCTAATACAAGGTTCTTTTTGAAGGGGATTTTAGTATTCCTTCTCCAGCCAGTGCAAGGGGTGTTGGTCTCAGCAATGGAGCACAGACAGCATGACTGCTGATACAGATGATGAAAAACTCCCAGCCCACGCTGCAGGAATGGACTTTCAGCCTGTGTATGGCCTTGTGCTGCTGTAGCACTTCCAGACACTGCTGTCTGAGTGACCATCATCTGCTTCCCAAGTGTGCCATAGCCATGCAATACTCCTGTAGCCAGGAAAGGCCATGTAGCCAACCAGACTGAAGGAGGAGTAAATTAAACCATAACCCTGAGATCAGTGCATGAACGTCCCTTAATTTCTAAATGCAATCTTTTTTCCAGAACCAATGTGTTAAAGAAGTATTGCAGGTTGTCTAGTTTGTACAAGTTCTTAGACTATAGGTTTGTAACACCATAGTTCTTTAAAATCTTTCAGTAGTCATTGAGCAATCTGACTAATTCTTATTATATGATCTCAACCTCTTTCCTGGGACAGCTGTGGGCAGTAAAATGTGTTGTTTTGACAGAAATTGTTTTGCTCCTACCCTATCCACCCCCTGTGCATTATTCATATTGCTATCAATTTCCCTTAAACAGTAGGATCAAGAAACTAAGTCACGTACTTAGTGTGAGACAGTGAAATCTGTAATAAACATAATTTCCGGGAGAGATTGACTACAGTCATTTGCAAAGACACATTGTTAGAGTGGTGGGATATATGTGTTTTGGTTTGGTGTGGATTTTTGGTTTGGTTCTTTTCCTTGGGCTCATCATCAGACTGAGAATTTACTTTGTTTACTTAAAGTCTGCCTTATGTTTTGAAGTGTTCTTTTCATGATTCTTCCAAGCCCCCCCCTTTTTTTTTTTTTTTTTTTTTTTTTTTTTTGCCATGCTACTGAGCTGTGAGGTTGATAAAGAGCAACAGAAGTCACAGAACCTCTCTTTGGAAATGAGATGGTTGCCATAGCAATGCCTGCAGCTGCTTCTTGTCCCAGTTGAGAAAACAATTTTTAGACTCCTATATTACAAGGTTAAACTATAATGTTTAAAACTAAATCATACAGTTAATAGATTTAAAATTAAGATCAACACATTGCTTTTTAAATATCTTTGGGCTGATAATCATCTGAAATTCTTGACTCAAATATTTGTGCAGGTACTTCTCCAATATTTTTTTATATTTGTTCAAGTACTTGAGGTAAAACTGGTGCATTCAGATGGAAAACAATTTCAACTTACTGATTTCACTAGATGTGTTTACCTAGATAGGTAGTGTTCAAAATATGACTCAGAGTTTGACTCATACTTTGCAATATGGCAAATCTGGATCAGATCTGGGATGCTAGTTACTTTTAAGGTTGATTTTCTCTGAAGTCCAGAGAGTTGATGAAGTGCTGGTTGTTTTGGTGGTCTCTAGTCAACCTCACTTTGATCAGAATTATCACCAGCATCAGTCCAGTCATATTGTATCTAGCCAGTATTAAAAATCTCCAAGTACAGAGGTCCCACAACCCATTGTGAAACTTTTTCCCCCAATCCTCTGCTCCAGGTGAACAATCTTTCCCAAGTGTCCAGTTTGAACTTCCAAGTCCCAGGTTGTGGCCATTGGACCATGTTGTTGATAGACTATGGGATGAATCATGCTAAAAGCCTGGTGAGATTTGGGTGAATGGTGACATGCAGAGGAGCTCTAGTTAGCATAGTCAGTGAAAACTGGAAGACACAAACTTCCCTGCTCCTAAGGTTATCAAAAGGATTAGACCATTGTCCCTGGTGTGAAACCCAAATAAAAACACCAGAGCTCCTGGCACAGTGAAGTGCTGCCTACAGGGGATTTGCTGTGGGATGCAGGTGAAAGGGGACTTTGAAATTGTTTAAAGGTTATTATGGGATACTTTTAATGGGACTCTGGGAGCATGCAGAACTTTCTATGAAATATTTAGTGAAAGGACCAAAGGTCAGAAAAGGAGGGATCCATGTAGCAAGGAAGAACAAACCTGGTTTGATTTCTTTCTTGACTGGTCTTTGCTGGCTGCTTTTTATCACCTTATCACCTTTTTTTTTTTTTTTTTTTTTTTTTTTTTTAATGGTTTTCTTATTTTCTGTGTTTTGAAAGATATCTTACTCTTCTTTATTTTGCTTAGCTTTTTCCCCTTTTTAAAAGATAGGCCCAATGAAATCCCCTGGGACCTGCATTTCTTTGAAAATATAACTGTAAATGGTTCAGAGAGGACTTTTGCTAGATGGTAAGGAACATACAGAATTTTATCTGTCCTTGCCAATTTGAAAATATTTAACTACTTCAATTTTTTGAGATTTTTTTTAGTTAATCTGGCCTCCAGTCCTACTCTTCCATTAAAATTAATTTCATTAAGTATCTGGCCTCTACTTATGAAGTCTGCAACAAAAAAAATCTGTGCCATTTGCCCTTCTCCCTCACAAAATAATGGGGTTTTGGGTTTAACCTCTTTTTATGTCTCTTTACCAAATATTTGTTGGGTTTTTATGTCCCTTGACAGCAGTAACCTTTTAAATCTTAACCTCTAATTTTATAATGAGCAGTTTTTGTATTATCTCTGTATGCTCTTAGGATATGTCTCTTGACTCCAGTTGCTTACATAACTTCATTCTGACTTTCAAATTTTTAAAGAACTTTTTAGCCAGACCTTTTGCACTCTTACTAAGGTTGCTGTCCTTCATGAGAAATAGTTTGTCATTTCATCTACATTATAGTAGATTTTATTAATTGCAAGCCTGCTCAAAAAGCCTGTCTCTCTCAGACTCTTAGCACGAGAGGACAGAAGATGGTTGCCTGTTTATTGGTCTGCCTTTTTTTTTTTTTTTTTTTATATATTGTCCTTACAGTGCTGCACATACTTTTCCTCAGAATCATTAATTCTACTATCTTAAGATAGGTGTCACCTAATTGGCATTCCATGCAAGTATTCTCCAACAATTTTCACCTGCAGTGTTTGGATCTGGCAATTTTTGCCACCTTTAGAATAAAAAAATCAATTGCTAGATGTTTCCTATCACACTGTTTTTCAAAGCTACTTGAGTAACTTAAGTTTTTCATTGCCACCAGTCCTAACTGTCACCTAACCAAGCAGTTATTTTCCAGCATCTTCCATGATGATGGTTTTGATTGTATTTTTCAAGTTAGGTCAGTGTTTTTATCAAAAGCAAACCCTCTTCAATTCTGTTAAGCTTCTGCACCCTTGGAATTTAGTCTTGGGTTCAGCAGAAAGATACCAAGAATAGGTCCTCAGTATTTACTTCAGTTCTTAAAATATTTTTGTAAGAAATATCAATAAATTTGCTAAACATTTGAAAAGTCAAATGTTTCTAAGGGTGTAGCATTTGTTCTGTTTTACATTCAGTCAGAATGTGTAAAAAGAGATTTAAAATTTCTATTGAAAATAGCCTTATGTGCCATGTATTCCAGCAGTTAATAACTGCTTTCTGCATTGTCAGACAAAACACACACTTCATATGCCAATGCCAGCTCATGAGTTCAAGAACAAGTTAAAGCTGTTATGAACATTTTTTTTGTTATTGATCCTATGCAAAAATACCAAAGTGCATTTAGCCAAGGCTGCAAAGCAATTCAAAATCACTCAAAGCTGCCGAAGTATTTCCACAGCCTGGTTTTGTTGTTTGGTGGGGCTTTGTTGATTTGTTTGTTTTCCCAAAGCAACCACTTGTGCTGTGTGCCCGTGAAACTTCTTGTGGGAAAGATACTCAGTGAGCCCTTTGTTATGTGTTTTGTCATGTCAGAACTTTACCTCTTGTGTTCCTCAATAAAATGAACAACTTTTTTACATGTAAGTTGGCATTTTTCATGCTTCTGGCAACCATATAAATCCATAAATCACCCATGTCAATCCTTTTGAAGGTCCTGGATATTCAAGTTGCCAGCCTGTGTCAAAGCCTTTCCCACAATGACAGGGTCCTCCTTGGGCAGAGAGGGCGATTAGGAAATTTTAATTGCTTTTTAAAAATTTCATCTGCAAAAATAGATGCATTTCTGAGCATGAGAGAATGAATGCTGATGCCCTTCTCTCTTCTAATTAAACACTTCCCACTCCATTTCTGCTCTGCCAGCTCAGATGAAAGTTTGAAATCAACAAAGAAGCAAACAGCAAGAAAGTAAAGAAAAATGGAAAGATGGGAGAGGAGATAAACAGTGATGAAATACACAGGAATCAAAGGCACCAAAGATGCACCTCAATTTATGTCAGGGTGATGAGAGGCCCATCAATAAATACCACTAGAGCCAATGGTGTTTTTCAGAGTGTATCTAAATGGACAGAATGGAAAGGTACCTTCCCCTACCTTTTCTTAGCATAGTATTTCAGCAAGATCAGTATATGTTCAAAGCAATTTTATATTTCATAAGCTACCATACAGTATTTTTATGCCTTAGACAAGGCTTGTAATACTTGTTACCAGCCATAAATTAGATATTGTCAAACACACAAATATCAGAAATTCCCTGAACTTCATAATGCTAAAAGCAGAGAATATGTATTCTTAAACTTTTCCCTGTAGCTCTACTACTGATCAGTGTCAGGGAGAAGGTACTGTTCTGACTCCCTGTGGACATTCTCTTGTGTAATAGATTGCTTGTACTTTAAAAAGGAAGAGAAAGATCACTGAGTTTTAGATGTTACAAGCAAATATTTCCTAAAACATTTGCTGTGGGTATTGATTTAATTGTACATGAAATACAAACCCTCACTGAAGATGAATTATTGAAGAACAGAAATTATGACTTGATATGAATCCTGAAGTAGAGCTTGCACAGGCCTTAAATGTTCCATCAATTTTAATTTTGATTTGTTTCTAGGACGGAGTCTGATCAAAGCAGGTCACAGGGTGGATCAGGGAGCTCAAGAACTTAAGTGTTGTCTAATCTTTGAAAGGGTAAATGTAGATTAGACATCACCTAAAGGCTGTGCAGACAGGCAGTAGAACTTTCAGATATATACATAGCAATAATCCATTTATTTAGTTTGTGACGGTTTTGATCTGAGTTAATGTTAACTAACTCTTGTTAATCCACATAAACTAAAATAGAAACCTGTTGACCAGCCTGTTCTGCTTTTATTTGCTGTATTTGTAGAGCTCTCAGACACTGTTTCTGATTCATTCACATTAAAACGTGAAGTAACAACACAGTTTATAGTTGCATTGTTCCTAATACTTAAAATTCAGGTCATCTCTGTGCAATTTAAATGTGACCACATTTCAGTAGAGCTCTGAGTTAATTCATCCATGCAAAATGGCATAGTAAATTTTAGCATCTGCCTGTGTCTATTTAAGCAACATAATTTACTAGACTAAAATTTATTCATGACTCTCCACCACTATTGGTTAATAAAGGACATAAAATTTAATTTAATTACTATGTCATTTTAATCATTATGGAAGAATTTTGTACTTTATGATTCATACATACTTAATTGCAAGTATAATATGTCAGAGCAAAGTCCAGCAGATTAGGCACAGTGTGAAATGAGGAATTGCAAAATGCAGTTTTGCTGCATTTGAGATAGCACATTGGATCTGATTTATTCACCTGGACTTGAGTAGCAGGCAAAGTACAACTGTAGAGAGTGAGCTCATTCCTGATCTTTGCCAGTCTTCACCTGGAAAAGGTAAGGTGCCTGCCCAGTGCTGTGTTCCTTGGGTGCTTTCTTAGTAATTTTTAATACCTATTTCTATTCAGGAATTAAATTGATCTTTAAATCAATTTTCAATTTTTATGCATAAATATAAGTGAAGAAGAAAAGTTTACTCCTTCAAAAACATGAAGAGAAAAACAAAACAGTTAAAAAAATATCTCCAGATCCAAGTTCATGCAAAATTTCATGAAAATCAAAATTTGGACTAGGGTTTGATTTAAAATAATTTATAATTTAATAGTTCATAATAGCAACAATAATCAAAGATTTCAGGAAAAATTATACATGACAGTAGAAAATATAAGTACAGCAAAATTTAAATGCTTAAAGGGAAGCACTGTGCCAAATTTCATGGAAGGTAATTTTCCAGTTTATTATGATCCCATTTGCATAAAAGGCAAATTATGTTTTAATAGTAAATCATAGTTATTACTGAATAGTTTAAGGCAGAATAGAAAACTCTGGTTTGCTGGCAGGTAGAAAAATTAACTCTCAAACCTGAACATTATTACAATGATTTATCTTGGCCATTTTTTTAAAAATGTACTGAATTTTTTCATGTTGGAAAACTGTTTGCTGAATCTGCTGCTAAGTCATTAGATTTATAAGGAATGTGGCTTTGTTACAATATAAGCCAGTGTGGAGAAGAGTTCTGGCCTCTGCAGACTTTGTGCTGATGCTGGCAGGAAATAAGCCCTGAGCAAAGAGCTTTTTTGATAGATCTATTTTCTGCCTTCAGCAAACCCCAGTCCTTAAAAAAAAAAGAGGAAAAAAAACACCAAAAACAAAACAAAACATAAAAAACCCCCAAAAAACCCCAAAAAACATTAAAAGAGTTTGGTTAGAGTCTAAGTAAATGTTTCCTTTGAGAGCATAAGAAACATTTATTTACCTGATTCATTCTAAGCTGTTGGCAGAAAGTCCTCTTCAGAGAATCTGGGATTTGCCTAAGTGAGGACCACAGAATTTTGTCCAGTAATAGCCTAAGCCTTCTTCTGTACTGAATGAAGTATTAATAGACATGTACCCCAAAAGGTGGATAAAAGGAGGCTCAAAGCTCTTTCAGTTCAGTGTATTGAATCCTTGTGGATTTGCTTTGTTTACTGAACTTCTTTATTTGAAATCTGATTGAAACCTGTGACCTGTTATGACCAGCTACTTCAATCAAAAAAGCACAGTTCAGGTTAAGTGAGCTCCCCAGTGCATGGAAACCTTTCCAGCACTAGGAAAGCCATGTCTCTGAGTACTGTTTGAGCTACAGACAGTCAGCAGAGCTAATATTACTGTTTCTGTCCCTTCAACCATTGCTGTCTCTATTTCACTCAGTTTGGATTCAGGGAATAAGAAAAATTCAACTCTGATAATTAAGAGCTGTGCTTTTTCTTTTGTCATTACATGTTTTGGTGGCTTTTTGCCACACTCAAAATTACACTGTGTTTCATTGCCCAGCATGGCACAAGGTGACAGGTGAGAGATGTTCTAAGTGTCTCAGTACAGGGCTCTGTGTCAGAGAAATTAGTGACTTGTCAGAAATGAGCTCTGAGACAGCAGAAAGGGAGAGGTCCTCCAAAGATGGGAGAAGCCAGCTTTGACAGAGGCTTACCGTATTGAAACTTGGTATCTTTAAATCTTCCTCCTTCAGCACCTTTGTACTAGAAGTCATAAACATTGCCATTTTCAGCTCTGGTCTGTGTTACAGTTCTGTATTGCTGCAGGAGGACTGAGGCAGAAGGAAGATGCTATTGAGGAGCTCAGCAGGATTCCTGCTGCTCTTGCTGTCTCAGTGCAGAGTGTCCCTGGGCACCAAAGAGGCAGTGGTCCTGGCTAATGCCCACCTTCTTCCCCAAAAAGACTATGAGAGACTGGAAAACGCCAATGAAAAAGGTACTCATGAAGCAGTGAGTGATGTGGAAGCTTTCTGGGTTTTACTTCATTGCTTTGCTGTAACATTTTCAACCAACGTATTCAAAAGCTAGCCCTGGAAGAATAATTTGCAATATGAACATGTCCTGCCACGAAATCCTGTCTGTAGAAGTTGTTCTATAATGTTCACTGAGAAGGGCAACTGTGAGGGTCACGTGCATATTTCTGGCTTGGACATCACCATATAAATTACTTAAATAATCCTTCATGGCATCATGTTTGGAGTCAACCAGGCTATGTTTACCATGCAAATGTAATTTTTACTGAATTTTTCTCACAGAGATAGTAAAATTTTCAAGTTTTTGTTAAATACAAATTACAAATATTCCATAGCTTAATGACATAAGAACATGACTTTCAATTTTATGCAGATGTGAGTGATTTCAATTCATAAACACATGTCTGAGTAACAGAAAAATGAATACCATTCTTATGTAAAAAAGGAATTCTGTCTCTATAAGTTCATACACATGTAAATGCATATTTAAATAAATTATGTTATGGCTCTTAAGAAACTTCAGAATCAATTGTTAAATTCAGAGCATTGTGCTGAAGTCTCAGAGATGCTTGATATTATACTATAGCAAGAAGTTACCTAAATAAGCATGTTACATTTTTAAAAACACAGTAAATATTTTAGCCCAATAGAGAATGTCAGCCCAAGCCTTATATGCCATTTCTTATTACCCTCTGAGTCTACTGGATAATCAATTAAATGGAAAAGTACTTTAATCTATTTTCCTGGTATTGTTGTTCAGCACTGAACAAAACGTAGTTCCACCTGCAAATCCATGATAAAATTTAGCCTGGAGTTTGAGTGAAAAGAACTCATCCTAAGAAAATCCTCAGATGTTTATAAGATTTGTATTAACAATAAAAATGCTTAATATATCCCTTCTATCAATGAACATATGGCATACATTTCAGAATTTAATACAAGGATATTAGAGGTGCCTGAAGTATAAACTGGTTCAAGAGAAATTAATTTGTTCATTGAGGATAAGACTAGGTCTAGTTATTAAACTCAGATGTCCTACACATGCAGACTGGAAGAACACTGGTGGAAAAGAAATAATCTGTACATACACCTTGGCTTTTCAACCATATTTCTGTCATAAATGCAAAATCATACTTCGGTTGTATGACAGAGTAATAAACCATTTTTTGAATTTCTGAATATTTCCTGCATGTTCCTGCCAGAAATCTTCCCCCTTTAGTTGAATAAATGCCCATCTGCTGCAATGAAGTCAGTCAACATCCAGTCTGAAGAGTCATTCAGTCACTCTAAAGGACAGAGTTCAATTTCTGAAATTTATTATTTGAACAGAATTTATTTTAATTTTTTGTTTGGTTTGTTTTTGATTTTGTTTTTTGTTTTTGTGGTTTTTGTATGTTTTTTTTTCCTCAGACTACCCAAGGGATTGTTTTGAGATTTTCCAGCATTCCAAAGGAAATTCCAGAGATGGCCTTTATATCATCCAGCCAAAAGAAGAACCAATTGTTGTCTTTTGTAACATGCAGGATGGTGGGTGGACAGTAATCCAGCACATCACAGTCAACAGTACTGTCGACTTTGACAGGACCTGGCAGGACTACAAGTATGGATTTGGCTCTGTTCATGAGAACCACTGGTTAGGAAATGAATACATGCACCAGTTAACTGGCAGCTCAGTGCAGTACATACTTGGAGTTAAACTTGTAAATCTAAATGCTGAAGTGAAATGGGGGCAGTATGAGCCATTCCTGATCGAGGGGGAAGAGTCTCAATACCGAATCAGGGTTGGTCTGTACAAAGGCAACGCCACTGATGCTCTGACCCTGGACACAGAAGCTTATCTCCATGACAACCAGAAGTTCACCACCAAGGACAGGGACAACGACAATTACTTTATGAATTGTGCCAAGCTGGAACTGAATGGGATTCCCGGGGGAGGCTGGTGGTACGACGCGTGCGCCGGCGCCAACCTGAACCGCAGGAACGTGCTCTACTGGCAAAAGGACTGCAACAAGCAGCGCCCCTGCAAGTTTGCATGGATGATGGTCAAGCCCATCGAGCACCACCAGTCATACCCTGCCAAGGCCTGCCCCTGTCAGAAGGTTGAACTGTAGACAAGCCATGCCTATGTGACAGGAACATGGATTTTTTCTCAAGTGACAGAAGTGAACTCACTGGCTGAGTAATTACCCTAAGTAACCATGACTGAAAATTTAAACTGGGCTTCTGCAAGGGCTTTATGATGACAAAATGTCCAGGACTGGAACATTTCACAGAAATTTGCCAACCACACAAGTGAGAAACTGTCAGAAACTGAGGCCTTGACCACAAGATTTAAGTAATCAGAAGATTTAAATAATTCATTTTATACTATTTTAGCCATAAGAAAAGTCCGGTATGAAATCCATGATATGATGTCTTGTACAATATATTCACGAATAAAAATCCATTTCAGAAGGTTTTGCTCTGGTGTCAATGTCCATGATTGACTGCACATCTATAATTGCACATCTTCATATATCATGCAGGGAGGATGTTTCCAGTTATATACCTACATTTACAAAATACATATTCAAGAGTATTGTGTACCGTAGGGCTCCAACAGGCCTTTTCTTTATAGCTTTAGTGAATGGTATTTTAATATTAAAAACTGGAATTAACCTCATCTCCCATGGCTTCTTTCTCCCTTCACTGACTCTTCTTTTATCTCTACTTTTTAATGATCCCATACACAGTGAAGTATTCAGCACAGACTTTTCTGCCTTCATTTTAGAGCACATTGTCAGCTTTCCCATCCAAAGCCACTGATCCAAAGCTTACAACCCCTCTGAATTTTTCCCCCAAGAAACTCAGTGAATACATTTTTTAAGAGATCAAATTGATATTGCAGTGGTTGATTTACTCCTCCATTTTCTCCCTGAAGATTATTCCACTTTATTTACCATTTTTTGACTGTTACTTCTCCCTGTTTTCCATGCTGTGCTTCATCTTTTTCTGTTTTTAATACCACTGTGAGAAGAGAATGTTGTCTTTATTTCACAATTAATAGTTTCAATTGTTTTAGTACTCAACCTTGATATCAATTAAACAGTGCCTTTTTTCTAATCATAAAATAAAATTGAATTGAATTATAAATTATTCTGTTATAAAATAATAAACAAAAGGATTTCAATATTTATAACCTTGAGGACCTTGTTTACTTATACCACTGTTTGAGTTGCTTCATACAATTGTCAGAATAATAATTAGATTATCATGTATGTTTTCTTAGATATTTCAGCTAAAGAAACTCCACCAACAGATACTGTCAAAGTCTTGATTTTTAATTTAAAATAATATTTATAGTTTTCATGAAAATTGCTTCAGAAAATAAATCCTGTTGTGTTTTGAAAGGACCAAAACTGTCACGATTGCTTAAGATGAGGAACTATTTTGGAAGCAGAAAAGATGAGAAAACAATTTTTATTCTGCTTGATGCATTGCAGCATTTTCAGAAAGAGATACAGCTATGTGATGTGGGTGAAGCCAACACAGCACACATGCCAATTATGCAGCATCTGATTTTTTCCCCCTGAATTTGTGTTCAAAGACAGAAGTGTGATAGGGAAGAAATGGTTAGTACCATTTCTTAGTACCAGGTTAGTACCTGAATTGAATTTATATAATTGAGTCACTGAGTCACTTTAATGTGCATAATTCTATCAGGATGCCTCTAAAGTTGTGATGAGGATGCAAGAAAATCACCTGAGTGCTGCCAGTCTCACATAGCTTTTGTTAGAATTCCTGGCCATATAGCCAGATGCTCACACACCTTCCAAAAATATGTTCTTAATAACCTTGACATGCAGCATGGAAGGGAGAGTCCACAGGCTGCATCTGATCAAAAGAGGCAGGTAACCTGCTCTGCAGCACACCCTTAGCTTGTTTTAGAGGATTTTGGAGGTAAGGACTCTGCAAATAAGCTGTATGAATAACTTGGGCACCAGCAGACCAAATCCAGACCAGTTCTAGAGGGACTCCAGTATTAAGTGGAGCCTTACAAACCTTTGCACTGAATTCCAGTACAACAATTAGATTTAAAATGTAATAAAAACTCAAAACAAGAAGTCTACCAGCAAAATCCTGAGACATTTAATTGAACTCAGAGACTGAGCTATATTCCACATTTCTAAACTAAGTATGGATGGAAATGACTACTGAGGCTGGCTTAGGGACTAAGTACTGGATGAAAATAACTAAGAATATTCTAAAACACCCACCAGCATGGAAACTTCAGAAGATTAACTTTACTTCATAATTCCTTAGCAAAAGACTATCTTAACTGAACAGATTTTTTCTCTTCCATTGCTGAGCCTTTATCACCAGAGACCCAGAACAATGTTGAAGGCATCTGGCCTTCATCACTGAATCGGTGAAATCACAGACTGAAACGTGGGGGTTTCTATTCTACCCACTCCTAAGTTCTTTTGCCAATCTCATTTCTCCTACGCTCTCTCTCTCAGCCTTTCCTGATTTCACTGCCTCCTCCAGTATAGGAAGGAAGGAGGGTCTTCCCAGTAGCAGCTGCTGAAACAAATTTATTTGGTCAAATAAATGCCCTTCCAAAATGAGTAAGTGACAAGGTCTAGAGCAAAAAGGTTTGAGCCCTAAGCACCTGTGAATGTGAGGCATGTTCCTGTAACCATGCAATCTCCTAACAATAGCACTGAAATAGTTTTCCTTACCTCTGCTACTTTGCATTTCACCTTATACTGTCAACTGCAGGAAATGTAAACACACTCTCACATACAATATCACATTAATCAGCTCAGAATTTATTTATTATTTGTCTGTAAAAAAAAATTCAAATTTCATATGAGAAAGTGCTTGCTTTTGTTTCTGATTTCCCAGACTTCCAGGTAACCTTATTTTTTATGTGATAACCATAGATTTAAAAGTATGACAAAGTGGTTTTAGGGGCTAGCTGACTAATGTTGTTAATTTATTGGTGCAATACACTGCATGAAAAAATTAGCTACTTTAGCTGCACGGCCTCATTATCTCCTACTAGAATTAACAAGCAGTTCTTCAGGCACTCTCATGTCTTTTGTGTTCCAGAAGGCATCAGGCCACAGTCAGAGTGGGGGGATACAGAGCTGAATCCAGCCGTGTTCCACAGCTGGAATCCTCCACTCTGCCCTCTCTCCACTCTTCCTCCTACAGCTACCTGATGAATTGCACTCTAAGGGAGGCCCTATGGGCAGCACACACAAAAACAACTATCTGACCTCCACTATGTCTAGCTGCATGTGAGGATTAAAAGATATTTCAGCCTCTATCTTGGCTTTGTAATCCATTGTAATTCATTGCAATCAGTAAAACTCCCCCAGTGTAAGAGGTCTACAGAAACAGAAGCAATCAGCAACCAGGGTCTGGAGGAGGACCTGTTGAGAAGAAAACTTCTGAAGGATTTAAAATGTTTGGCTTATTTGAGGAGGACTGACTTTGGTATATCAGTAGATACATGAAGAAACTAGCGACATTTAGTGACCAATGGCAAAAATATTGAATAAAAGATAGTGATTTTAGGGAGTGTAATGAAGACTGAAATTCCTTAATCATGAAACAATACATTTACCAAGATGGAAAAAACAATTTTAACACTATTCCTTTCTGAAACCATTAATAGTCATAGATTATCTCCTGTTTTACAATATGACATTATCAATTTTTAATTGTTTTAACTATTTATGGGGTAACTATTAATAAATCATAAACAAGAAGCTTATTAAATCTTAAGGTTTTATGAGAGTCAACTGTCAACTGTATGTGGAAGAACATTTCTTAGAGAGTTCAAAAGGCAGCAATAGAGATTTGGAGGAGACCACATAAGAAACAGTGGCCTCTTACTGTCTGGGTAAAGCCAAATAGTAAAGTGAAAAGACACAATATCCTTTTTCTAGAGTTAAGGTTTAGCCTGTGTTTCCAAACAGAGAAGCCACTGACTACCCAGCAGCTGCAGGAGCATTACAGGAGCTGTCCTTTGAAAAGGTCTTCACTCTAAGTAATCTCACAAAGTGCACAACTGTATTCAGGTGTTCTACATCTGTTTAAAAATTCTGGGAACTCTTACAAGTATTTATCTACAAATGTAAATTATATTTGCAAAAAATGAATATTAGTTGATAAATTGTGGGGATCTGGAATATGTAGGGTGCTGGCATATATGAAAAGGGAGAGACAAAAATCATACCCCCAGTTTGTGGGAAAATTCAATACTTGAAAATATAAAAGGTGCTGGGTCTCTGAAAAGCTTAGTTAGGGATGTGTATGTATGCATCTGTATTGATGATACATATATACCTATATATATCTGTATGTGTATGAAATTATGTACAACCAAAATGTAGTTTTACAAAAAACATTTCATTAGTCCATGACAATAATCAATTACAGGATCAGTAGAAATGTCATTAAAAGGACAGATAACAAGATAACAAGATTGTCCTACACTGCAAAAATCCCACAACACTTTTTAAAGGTACAAAATACAATCAAGTATTAACTGATACTCTGATGAGGACCACATTTGTCTTTCTGTGGTTTTAATTTTTTTAAGAATAAGCATCCTACATAACAATGAAGTAACACACAACCTCTTTATATAATTCTTGATATTTACAATGTACTCATGTGTGGCCATGTAATCTCTCAAATGGTTAGGTGCTAGCAGCATTATTTGAGCACATATTTCACAATTACATTGAACCAACATTGTTGCATTCATCACTGTGTATTCCAATACATTTACTGAGCAGAGAGTCCATAAACATTTACAGAACATTCTTGATCAACAGAAGTCAAAAACAACAAAAAAATACTCCATTTAATTTCAGTAAGAGCCAATGCTTCATTTCAAGAATAACAGAGCAGCTAGCAGGAATTGTAACTACCTCATAAATTTTGCCTTTAACTACAGCTTTTAGGAGAGACACATTCGTTTGCTAAAAATCAAACATAGTTTATTGAATGACTGGTCTAATTTAATATAAAATAAACCTATCCTAATAACCAATTTGAACATACTTAATCTACACAGGAAAAGCTCTGGATACTAACAGAAGAAAGCTGACAAAAGAGTTTTATAAAGACCCCTGCTTTCCTTTCATAAGTAATCATAAGCTAATGCACAAAAATAATAGGCCCAGTAGGTGTTTTACAAAATCAATCATGTGAAGTTAG
Organism: Oenanthe melanoleuca; assembly: GCF_029582105.1. Classification (NCBI taxonomy): domain Eukaryota; kingdom Metazoa; phylum Chordata; class Aves; order Passeriformes; family Muscicapidae; genus Oenanthe; species Oenanthe melanoleuca. The sequence goes on from NC_079339.1 coordinate 30,521,868, forward strand.
AGTACATATTTTTACATTAGTACATGCTAATCTTTTACTGACAAAATTTTCCCCTGTGGACACTGGGGCTAAAAAATATTAATTACTTGTACTGTGATTGTTGACATGGAGGATTTATCTATCTGTAGGAAAACATTTTGATGGTATGATAATTTAATATGTCATACAAACAATTTCACTGAGAGCAATGGTACATTCATGATGAGTTATACAATCCCTGAAATGTAATGTCCCTGGGTAATGTCACCACTGCAATGTCCCACTAAAGTATAGTAGATATGGTATGAAGATTGTCTCAAACTAATATTCCAGAGTATCTCACTCAGTATTTTGATAGAAAGGCTAGAAGTGAATTTGAACTTAGTGTACACAAAGATCTCTCTCACTTCTCCATAAACATTTTTCTTTAGGACTTCCACACCTCATGATTCCTGTTGCCATTAACTTTGTTTTCTCAGGATGTTTCTTGTTTGTTCCCACCACAAGGAGCCAGGTCACCAGCTCCATTCCACAGGCCTCCTACTGAAGGCAGCCCCTTGCTTGTGAGCACTCACTGGGTCAGTGCTGCAGGCTCCTGCCAGTACAACCCAGACATCAGGCAGCCACAGGCAGTTCAGCTCTGGCACCAAAAGCCCTCTCAAATCTCAGCTACTGGTCAGTCTCAGCTCATAACTAGGCCAGTACAACCCAGTCCCAGAAGCCACAGTCACCAGAGGGGTTGACTCCAGCCACACCCATAGCAGATGTGGTTTTGCTGGACCAAAAGAGTACCTGAAGATAACTCATGTTTCCAAGCACTTGATGTTGACTAGTACTTGTAAAGCTACTTAAAGACAAAGAATACAAAATGTTTTAAATAGTTTTACAGAAACATTAAAAAGTTGCTTAAAAAAATCTTTCCTCTTTAAATGATGCCAGTCCTCTCTCTGTTTATATATAGGTAAATGTTATATAAACTTTTGGAGCAAGGTGTAGTGCAACAATAGAGATTGCAAAAAATGTGTTTTAGATAGACTACGTCCATTATGCTTTACAGCCAGTTCTGATTCGTACCATTGTCACTGTTGAATAAAATTTTAAAATTTCCTTCAGAGGTACTGAGAACTGGAAAAATTCAGAGGTGTCTTCTAACTACCACCATTTTTAGAAATGACATGACTTGCCTAATTGAACAGATATTGGGACTGGCTTCGTCATGTACAAAATCCATTATCTATTTCCTCCACTATAAGCCCTTCCACCTCGAGTCCTTCCTGAGTCTCCACAAGAGTCAGCCTTAAAGTAGAAGTTTTCTCAGTCTTATATCTTCCTATACAGTGTGTGTTCATTTGGACTATTATGAATCTCCCTATCCATTTAGTATTAGGGATGACAGCATTTACCCTTTAGACAGTCTTTGTTTCATCTCACCAGCTGATGGTAAAGCCTCAAAAGAGAAGTAGCACAGGCAGCATTGCTTGGTACATTGGAAACTAAATAAACAATACACTAGCAAAGAACTATAGTAAGAAACAGTTCTGCTCTACAGGGAGGCAGACTGAATGACCTAACCTGATGACTGGATGATCATCCCAGTCTCATTCCTAGTAGTTTTTAGTTTACTCCACCTATTCTTAGGCTGAAAGAAAGGACATAAGACATCAAACACAATAATTGTAATGCAATTCTACTGCATAGTCAAAAACAACCTGTGTTGCTTATAGCAGCCACTGACTTTTTTATCCCAAGCACACTACTTTCATGCAAAATTTAACTTTTCAGCAGATTTTTGTAACCACTAGACACAACAGCAATGGCTTTGAAAAGACAGAATTTACTAGGTTGCATCAATATCTGCATTTCCCCTTATTTCTTATACAGGAACAATTATGGCAGTCTGGTATTGCCTTGCCAGTAGAGTTTCTCTTCCACTTTTTTCTTTTTCCACTGGCAGAAAAGCAGCATTTTAAAAGTCTTCCTGAAAGTTTTATTACAGAGGGCATAACACATGGGGTTAACAGTGCTGTTCACATAGCATAGCCAATATCCAAGGTGCCACAGTGTCAGGGGAATGCAGTCAGAGCAAAATGTGGAAATCAAAACCATGATATTATAGGGAGTCCATGTGATGATAAAAGCCAAAAGAATGGCACTTAAAGTCTGTGCTGCCTTGCGTTCCTTTATAAGAACCATTCGTTTCCTTTTGGTGATTTGGCTATTTATATTTGGATCCATGCTTTTGATGGAAGGCTCCTTTGACAGAGCAGCAGAACAAGGAGTTATTTTTACTTTTCTGCAACCATTGTTGGCTTCCTGGGTGCCATCAGCCTTAACTACCAAACGAAATTTATAGGCCACACATTTTTTACTTTTTTGTACATGTTCTTTGGTAGGTGACAAAAAGTATTTCTGGTTCTCAAAATCACTTTCTTCAGGTTGGTCTTTGACAACAACATCTGTAGTCTCATTATACTCTTCTGCCTTACTTTTAGATGGGCTTTTGTAGGTTACTTGGAAAACTGAGTCAGTGGCAAGTTTATCCTCGTCTTCTGAGGAAGCGTAGCTGCTGCAGGTGGTTAACTGGTCAGCTTTAGCCCAGTCCATACAAGTACTCGCTGCCTGGGACGCCTTCACTGTGGCTGACGTACTCCGACTAGATGAGGACCAAGAAGCCTGACACCTCTCCCTTTTGACTGAGTTTTGTTGCTTGCAACTGAAGCAAGACTTCAGGAGAGTTTTCTGAGGCTTTATTGTCTCAAACTCTGCCACAGACTCTGAGCCCTGCAGTTCAGCGAGGTCCTTGGTGCGTTTCTCCGTCTCTTTATAAATGCGGCAGTACAGAATTGTCATCACAGACACTGGAATGTAAAAAGCAGCAATTGCAGTACCAAAGGTAACAATGGGTTCATTCAGGAACTGTATCTGGCACTCTTCAGGTGGTACTGTTCGTTCACCCACAAAATACTGCCAGCACAATATTACGGGTGCCCACAACATGAAGGAAATTAGCCAAGCCATACCAATCATGATGCCAGCTCTTTTGGGTGTGCGTTTGGCTCTGTAAGTTAAAGGCCTTGTGATGGAAAAATATCTGTCAAAACTGATGACTAGGAGGTTCATCACTGAGGCATTGCTAGCTACATAGTCCAGTGCTAGCCACAGGTCACAGGCAAGGCTTCCAAGAGTCCAATGGCCTATGAGTATATAGGATGTATAAAGGTTCATAGAAAATATCCCAATGATGAGATCTGCACAGGCAAGGCTGAGCAAGTAATAATTGTTGACAGTTTTGAGCTGACTGTTAACCTTAAAGGATATCATCACAAGAATATTTCCCACTATGGTTATTAAGCTTACAATGGCAGTTACAGTGGCAATAGTAATGACTTCCCAGAGGCTATGCCCTTCTAACTGCTTATGGTTGATGGATGAACTGTTTACAACAGTAGAATTGCTGAATAAATTGACTTCCATTCTTGTCCTTGTTGTATTGTCATCAGGACCTTACCACTGTTGCATACTGCTTTCTGTACTCAGAAGCATCCTTTTGGAGATAGCTATAAAGACAAAAGGAAAAAAAATTGGAAAATTTAAGTAGCTCATTCAATAGCACAGATTTCCATTAGTTACCATGCAAACACTAATGAAAAAACTTATCATGCTATTTGTGTTCTCTTTTTGCATTTTGATTGTTATTTCCACAATTGTGAACATAACTAAAACACTCAAATGTACATCCTAGGACAATGTGCTCTGGCATTTTATGACATTTCAAAATGCAATCTAACTATCACTTCATAAGACAATCAACCACTCCAGCTCTTACATTTTGAATACCTTAAGAACCCTCTACATATTATCAAATACAGACATTTAAAACTTCGCTTTGCAGTGGAATAAGACAGTGAGTCACCGTGTTGTTTCCTACAGTATTTAAAATGCATGTCAAGGTTTCAGAAATTATCTTTGAAAAATCTGTAAAAGTCACCAAAAACAGAAAGAGAGTAAGTGAATACTGGGGATACACGGGAGTTAGGAACCACACTGGCATGATGACAGCAAGAAACAAGTAGGTATTAGAAGTGCTTGAGGCAATGGAGGACAATCTTTGAGCAAATGAAGCAGGTGAGGCCAAGAAGATATTAGTGGAAAAAACTCTATTGAGTGATCTAAGGACAGAGGAGACTGATAGGGTTAAGCATGGAAATACAGCCTGGGTAGTTTGGATGAGTGAATGGAAGGACTGAGAACACAGAAGATAAGAAGCAGTAAAAAGTGTAAATTTAGTAACTAACTTCAAATACCAATTTAATACTTGCATAAGCAGCAAAAGGTGAAAACAGGAGCACTCTAATGCATACTGGCCACCGACATCCATTGCTTTCTACATTCCTCATTGCCATTTCTCGTGCCAATGGACCTGTATTAGGCAAAGTTTCTTTCAAATATACCTGCTGGGTTTTGAGTAATTCCATCACATCAAGGTATGCTAATCACTTATTCGATGCTTAGTCTCACTAAACTGTGTAATTTTGAAACAGTCAAATAGTATTCAGTTTTTAAAGTCAGAAATGAAAAATAAATTATTAACAGATTTTTCTACTGGGCTTTTAGCCTGTGTAAAACTGGTATGATCTCTTTTTTTCAAAGCAGACATAGGCTCGGCTAAAATTATCACATGAATCACCTATTAAAGTTCATTTCTAAGTCTTTAAGATTCTCTCTACATCAGATCTCTATTATATGGTCCTCCCTATCCATTCACACCACTTCTCTCTGTTTTCATCTTTCATCCTAACTCTCAGAACATTGTTTTCTTTGGTCTTGGCAAATGTCTTTTATTAACTGCAAGCTTTTACAGCCTATCTCTTTCCCACATCTGTCTTTTATACCAAGTAGTTGTGTCCTGTCTCTCACCAGTTGAATAGAATTTTTTATAGCCACTTGTTGAACTTTCAGAAAATCACTTACTTTTTTTTCATTGTCCTCTTTGTCCAGGGAGGTCACCAACCTTGGAGGTGTTTAAGAGGTGTCTGGATCTGGCACTGGTTTAGAGGTTTAGAGGTTACAGTGGTAGTTTTGGGCTCTGGACTTGATTTTACAGGTCTCTTCCAATCTTGATGCTTCCAACCTACAATTCTATGATTTTTATTTGCTTTTACTGTTTCCTTCACTTTTTTTTCCCTAGGTCTCCAAAATACCCACAGAAGTGTATAATGATTCTACTTCAAACTCTGCTTAAATGGTGATCTCTTGTTGTCATGAAACTGGATAATGGCAAGCTTCCTGATATACTGAGACTTCTGCTTATCATACTTCTCAAGATGGTTCTCCTCCATATGTATGTGTCTGCCATATCCCATTTTATACTTAAATGTTTGTGCATCTGTATTCTGCTTATACACTGAGCCTAATTCAACAGGATTCTAGTTCATGTATAGACCTTGCAGACTAGCAACAATCATTATACACGTATGTTGACCATCTGTACACTTGGCTCTCTCTCTCCAACTCCAGAGCCAGTCTAGCAGACAAAAATAGCTGAAATGCCACAGCAGTTTTAATTAATCCTATGCAAAGAAGACGTTTCATCCTGGTTCTGCATTCTGCAAAGACTTCCCCCAAGTCAGAGCTGTCTTGATGGCTGGTGCACTGGCGTTACAAATCTTTACAAGAACCTGAAGGGTAGGAACTCATTTCATGTGAAACAAAGGTGTGTGGAGCAGCTGCATGGCTGTGGTAGGTAACTGAGCTGCGAGAGAGGAATCTGTATTTCTGCTACCTCATGTGGCTCATGCTGCTTTTTCTGTGGACAGTCAGCAAGTTTTTCTGTGCGTTAAAAGCCCCATGTGACTCAATTTTCAAGCATGGCAGTATGGTAGCAGGTTTAGTGTGGCAATGTTAGGGGACAATAGGGCTGTTCACTCTGTGAAGGAAGGTGAGGACAATGCCAAGGCAGGGGGGAGCTGAGGCCTGACCAAGAAGTAACAGGATGTGGAGAAGACACATGAGAAGGCCAGAGACAGTGATAGCCCAGTGCTTGCACTGATGTCTTGAGAGGCTACCTAGAACAGAGGCTAGACAGAGTTAAAGAAACAAAGTAGGTATTTATTAAAAGGCCTTCAAAGGATACACCTTGGGCAGTACAACAGCCTGGCCATGGCTCCACCCAAAATGCACACTCAGTAAGGAGTTTTCACGCTTTTATAACTTCTGGTCCATTTACATATTGGGCTTAATTGTCCACTTACAGCTTCAGGTTATGAAGTCCTATCTTTTCAGATTGCTCTCCATTGTTTACACTTTTTGGGCCCAAAGCTGCAATGGTGTCCTTGGCTCTCAAAGTGGAAAAGGATTGTTTGGTCTAACTAAACTGTGAAGAGAACTTGCTAACACTTTATATGAATAGATGAGTTAAATACTAATGCAGTACAGAATCTGGAAAATATGAAAGCTAAAACTTAAGGCATCAGCACAGCAAGTCTGTAGTGATGAGGCAGGTCCCAGACCAAGCCAGGAAGCCCAGCCAGTACATCTGAGTCAGGATCTCAGCCAGGATTGAAGAGATAGAAAACCAGGTGCAGTTCACAAGGAAAAGGGGAGGGAGGCCCTCATTTCCAGCTTTCTTCAACAGGTCTTACCAGCAGAGCAGCTGGCCTTGGGCTTTTGCAAGATATCAGCTAAAGCTAGAGATGGTCTTAAAAAGGTACAGCTATGAATAAATATCAGGCATATGAATAAACCTTTATAAACTACACTTGCCTAACAGCTGGGTTTGAGCAGCCACGTAGAACAATTACAGATTGTTTCAACTTTCTGCCTTTTTTTGCCAGAAGATGGCACTTGCCTCAGAAGAGGGAAGACTGGAAATTGTATAGATGCTGTGGCCTGTAATGCTTTGTCTTTGCCATAGATAGCAAGTGTCCCCTCCTCTCAGGTCACACACATTCCCTAACATTAGCAATTAGGAAGAAAGACTGCTCAAACTACTTCTTGTGGATTGCAGACTTCAGAGCAACAGGAAAAGCAGAAATTGTTGTTGTTGTATTGACACAGATGTTCTTGGTTTAAACTGGCATGGGTTGGAGAAATACTGATAATATATTATGGAAATACATAATTTCTTAATAAATTTCTTAATAGTTTCTTAATAAAAATTACTGATTTTTTATGGTCATGCAAAGCATTCCCTCCCTAATGGGCTATTTTACTGTGATGTCTATAAAGCTGACAACAGGTAACTTCCTAGTATGCAAAGATCTCTTCTTGGCATGCTGATCATTCTCATCATCTTGTCATACTCTATCCTCTTTTGTTTCATAGGTCTGTGTTAACACTTTGTGGCACTACCTTCCTGTCATCTATTTGTGTATCACTCAGGCTATAAGAGCCTGTGAATGGGACTTCTGTGTGCTATGGTAACATAATTTATGTTAATTGTCTGTCATAAGAGATGATAATAATAGGGACATCAAAACTGAATTATAAAATCAAAATGCATATGTACAGTATTATGACTTTGCTATGTCTCATAATTATGAATGCATGATGTTCACACTTGTGAGTTGCAATGGAATTTGTTGTGTGCTGCCAAGTAGTAATGATATTTTTTTTCAATCTATCTGTAAGTAGTAATTAATGTGAGCTGTTAAATTTGTACATAAAGTCAGTTTACAGTTATCTGCAGGCAGATTGTTTGTGTCACAGATTAATTGCACCACAGATGCAGGCACAGCTTGGGTTCACCAGGTTTTATTAGCTCCATCTCATTCTTGGTCTGTCAGACCTGTGGTGGCTGCCATGAGTATTGCTTGGATGTCTTTGCAATGTGCTTGGGAATGCTGCTCCCCGTTACTTTATTTATTTTCTTGTGTGCTAAGCTAATTTACGGATTAGCTGCCCACTGTGCCCCAGGACTCAGCAGCCCACAACACAGGTAGTTGTGCAGCTACAGTAGTGCAGCTACAGTACAGCCCATGATTTCACAAAATGGGAGCTCTGGTCACATTTTTCTGGAATGACTCCTGGGTTTAAAAACTCTTTGAAGCCAGACTGATGCTTTAATGTGTTGTCAAATTGCCTGTGTGTTCAAGAGGCATCAGGCTAGCTGGTGTCAGGAAACTGGTGAACTTCCCTGAGAACAGCATGGGTGGCTGCTTAGTTTAAGAAGAGCAGGACAAACCAGCCGAGCACCATGGTACAAAGCTGTTCCTGTGTCTCTGCTCTGTGTCCTGAGAGGAGGATGCTCCTCAAGAGGCTGCAGTCAGCTCACGGGGTTCAGGCAGTGCAGGCATCTGTGCAACACCCTGTCAGCCTGGGATCAGCTGCTTTTACCCTCATTTGCTACAGAAAGCAAAGGTCCTGCACTTGGGTCACAACAATCCCATGCAGCTCTACAGGCTGGGGCAAGAGTAGCTGGAGAGATGCCTAGTGGAAAAGGTGCTGGAAGTGCTGGATGACAGCAGCTGAACATGAGTGAGCATGTGCCCAGGTGGCCAAAAAGGCCAATGGCATCCTGGCCTGGATCAGCAATGGTGCAGCAGCAGCGACTGCCCAGCCTGGACTGGGCACTGGTGAGGCCACACCTCGAGGGCTGTGTCCACATTTTGAGTGCTGAGCCCACATTTTGAGCGCTGAGCCCACATTTTGAGCGCTGTGTCCAGCCCTGGGCCCACCCCTGCAGGGACACAGGGACTGGAGCATGTCCAGAGAAGAGCAGCAGAGCTGGGGAAGGGTGTGGAGCACACGTCCTGTGAGGAGCAGCTGAGGGAGACGCGTTTGGTTAGTGTGAACAAGAGGCGGCTCAGAGGACCTTATTGCCTCAAAGGAAGCTGTAGTGAGGCGAGGACTGTTCCATCCTCCCTGCTAGAAAGTGACAAGAGGAAGCACTGCTGGAACTTTATATTGGGTAATAGGTAAATTTCTTCACCAAGAGGCTGGTTAGGCATTGGAACAGGCTGCCCAGGGAAGTGACAGAATCACCTTCCCTGGAAGTAATTAAAAGATGTGTACAAGTGGGGCTTATGAACACGGTTTAGTGGTGGAAGTGGCAGTGCAGGGTTAACAGCTGGACTGAGTGATCCCCAAGGTCTTTTCCAACCCAAACAATCCATAATTTATCTGGCTATGACTAAGAGCTCTATTTTGCAAACACTAGGCACACGTTTTTCTGCGTTTATCCGTCCATTGGAAGCGGCCTTGCCCTCCATGCTCGCTGGTACCTGCAGGAGGCCCGGCCCGGCCCGGCCCGCCCGCCGCCCGCAGGGGGCGCTGCCGAGGCCGCGCCGCCGCCATTTCCCCGGCCCGGCGAGCGGCCCTTTCCGGCAGTGGGCGGGACGGTGCGGCCCCGGCGGCCCGCGGCAGGCGAGCCCGGCCATGCAGGCGGAGCGGGGCGGCAGCCGGCCCCGCAGGGAAGGGGCCCGGCACGGCCGGCGGCGGCCCGGCGGCGCGCCCGAAGCGGCGACCGAAGGAGGCGGCGGGGACGGCCACGGGCGCGGAGGAGGCGGGGGCCGGGGAAGAGGCGGCGCTTACGGGCCCCGCGGAGGCGGGGGCCGGGGCAGGCGAGAGCCTCGAGGCCGCGGGGCAGCGCCGCCGCCCAGCGCCCAGCAGCAGCGGCGGGTAAGCGAGCAGAGCCCGCCCTCCGCCGCACCGGGGGAGGCGGGGCGGGGCGTGCGGGGCCCCGGGGCGGCACTCGGGCCACAACCCTCCCCTTCCCTCCCCTTCCCTCCCCAGCTCCTCCTCTCCCCGCCCCTCCCCTCCCGAGGTGCAGCCGGGCTTGCTGCTGTGCCCCCGGCTGCTGGGAGTGCCGGCGGTACCGCCCGGGACAGCTGGGCAGCTGCCGCCTCGCTGTGCGCTCCTCCGGCCCGGGACAGCTCGGGCTGCGCACTCTGGTGCAGCGTACACTGGGCTTTTCTTGCCGAAATACGTGTGTAGTTTTGCGCTGAAAAGATAAAAGTCTTGTTTGAAAAATGCATCTGAAAAAAATACATCCTCAATTTGCGAGTAGAGATGAAGAATTGTTGAGCATTTTTGGCACAGTTGTTTCAGTGGCTGGACTTGGACGATTTTAGAGATCTTTTCCAGCCTTAACGATTCTATGATCAGAAGTTGAAATGAGCATGTGTCTTGTCCAGCCTGTGCTACTCGCATTGAAGACACGGTAACGGAGCACACCTTGCATAATGGATATCTGTGATTCACTGGATATGTATTTGTCATTAATAGAAGTTGGTCGTTGTGCTTCGACCCATTATAAAGTGCTTTAGCAGATTAAAAGTAGTACAGACATACCATTGTGTACCACACCTACATAGGCACTTTCCTGTGGAGGTATTAAAATGCATTCTCTAATTCACCATGGTGTGAGATCAACACTGTGCCTTTAAAAAGAGTTTCCATTCTACTTCATTCAGACTGCTTTGCTTCTGTTAGCATTGTTGCAACATAGAAATCATAGTTGTCCCTGGATTGGCAAAGAGATTAAAATGATGGCCTAATGCTAATTGGTGTTGGCAGCACTGGGAGTCCTAATGCAGGTGGACCAGCTGCTACCCCAATTCCAGCATCATGTTGATTAGATTCACTTTGACTTTTATGATGCCGTGGCTTTAATTGAACTCACCCAGTATTTTATCTGAATTAGAACTCTCCTGCTTGTTAATTTCGTTATTGTATTTATATACATAACGCTCATGTTTTGGGAGGTGAAAGTTACAGCTGGATTGATACAGTTACCTAGAATGCTGGTCAGTGCTTTCATGTGTTATCAGTATAAATTGCTGAATTCACACTGATGTTTGTGGACATGTTTGGATCCTGGATGTGAAACAACAGCGTTCCCTCATAAGCTGCATGTAGGGGAAATTCAGCACCTCTATGTATTAGCTGGGGGAATTTCTATTCTGGACTGATTTTTTCCCAAGTCAGTCAACTCTGCAATTAAAAATTTTTCTATTGGGACACATTGCAATATATTTTGCCACTGCTCACTTTTTTACTGACTTGGATATTGTCTTCATCTTAGTCTAGCAAAGTGACTTTATTTTTGGCCAAGGCTGTTATGATTTGGGACTTTAAAAGTGGAGCAATAGCTAAGATTTTCAGAGAACTCTGCTAAAGATTGCTCAGATGTAATGTTCTTCCTGGACTGGAGGGTTTTGACTTTAAGCACTGTATGGTCTCTTAGCACAACTGCCACAAATTTCGTGTTTAGCAGCTTGGATGGGACTGGCTTCCAGCAGTCCACCCACAGCTTCACCAGCTGTGCCAGCCTGCAGCTGCTGAATTTTAGTGCTGTCTCTGAGCCAATCTCATAATTCACCACTTGTGGAGCAGAGAGGGTCTCCTCCTCCCATCAGTGTAGCCAGTGTGTATCTGACAGAGAGTTGTCCCCTTTTAATCCCAGCTCTTTAGTGCTCTCTATGTTCAGCAGAGTGACTTGTATTACGAGAGTACACGACCTCAGTGAGAGGATGCTTGTCCCAGAGTAAGTGTTTCGTGTGAGACAAGACCCTGCTGTCTTTCAGCAATGGGGGGCAAATCTTCTGATGTGATGATGTGTGAATTGCAAAACTGGGAAGTCAGGTAATAAGGCAAGGCGTGTGATGGTTTTACCATATTCTCTTTCCTTACTGTATGCTGAGATGCTAGGGTCTTCTCTGAAAAATATATTTTTTTTTTCCCAATGAAGTAGAAATTGGCATTAAATTGTGTAATATTTTCACAGCAATATTCCTTAGTCAATTGCATTCACGTGAAAGCACTGTTAGCTTTAAAGTGTTGTGTTTTGGATGTTTTAATTTAATGGCTCCTAAGCTTGCATTTGAAGCTACAGAAGGACATTATTTTTGACCTGTACAAGAGGGAGAAGAAAGTGTCATGGTGGCACATTCAGTTTGCAGTTTTGTGAGGGATGTGAAGACTGGAAACTGTGTGCTTTATGCTGCTGCAGGGGTCCTGTAATTCTTTGGTTTTAGTCTTGGGTGATCAGTTATGTTATTTGCACAGCCTGGGAAGACCCAGAAATTGCTAAATCAGTTGTCCCATCCGCAGCAGCCTGCTAAGGGAGAAGGAGATTAGGTGCTGGGTTTGTATTCATACCCTGCATGGTAGATCCAGCTGTGGATCAGAATCTCAGGGAAGAAAGCTTCATGATTTTTGTCAGCTCTTGAGAAAGGGGCTCTCTGAGTAAATTCCCAGCTCCACTTTTGAAGCAGGGTGCTGCCTCTCTCACACGTGAAATTAATTTAGAAACCATGAACCATGAAACCATATTCCTTGTGAAGAGGGAAAAGGTTCTTCCACTTGTTATGTCTTTTTGTAACTAGTATGCATGTTGATTTAACTGGCTTGATTACTGAAGATTTTGTGTCCTCCCTTCAAAAATGAATGTCTAATTAAGACCAGCTGGTTTACCAAATGGCAGATTTCTTTGTAGATCTGTCATTTTGAATAATTTTCCATTGTTTTAGTCTGCTTTAGCTCATCTATGTTATGTTAAATAAATAAAACACATTTAAAATTATTCATTTTTAGTAAAATGGGGCATCATAATGCTAAAGTAAAAGGTCCAATATTATCTCCCACTTTTAGTCTAACTCAGAATTAATATTTTATGTATGGTCAGAATTTTAAAATTGCTCTCTCTAAAAGATACAGTATATTAAAATAGAAAAAACTTTCTGAAATTGTGGATAGAGTGCTTTTATTTCAATGGTCCTTGACCACATTTTTGGTGGTGGTTTAATTTCTTTTGTGCTTTAGGCTTATTACATATGCAATTTATGAAGTATTCTTTTAGCTTTCTACTCAATGATAGACTGAATGTGCATGTGGTGCATGCTACTACTTCAGTGCAGTTGGAATTGGCAGGTCTGTTTCAATGTTCATTTCCTGGCTTTGAGCAGTATTGCAGTAAACATTTTGTTATTATTAAATGGAGTTTAACAGATGGGTCTTAGTGCAGTTTTTCTCATATATGGTTTGTTTCAAGATGGCATCACATTTATTTAGCATTTATTAAATCTTCATTCTTGTGGTCCATGCACATATAGAAGTGATCTAAGAGAACATGTAATATTGTCAGCATCAGATAAATTTCCTAATTAGTGTGAACTAACCCTTTACAATCTAAGCAACTGCAAAAAAATAGTTGAGAGGCACAGTAACAAAAGTAACAAATACAGATATATTTGATTTCCTTTAAAATGCCATAACAGAACTTGTGCAGATAGAAGAATAGATTTCTGGATCTTGGAGGCAATAAATCTTTTGACATTTTGTGTTAATGTTCTCAAAAGCAGCTAGAAAAAGCTTTAATTAATATACATCAATTTGTAAGCCGTGCTTAATTACTAATGAGGTGTGAAGAGCTTCCCTTCTCAGGAGTTTCTCTACTGTGATGGTTCAGTGTCAAACTGTTTTTTGTTAAATGGGATTCTGCAAGGCTTCATTCTATATCTGCTCATGTTCAGTTTTCTATTAATAATTCCAGGGAAGGATTAAAATATACACTGTTAAAATTTGCAGACAGTGCTAAACTGGCAGGAGGGTGGAGTGCAGAACAGTCTCAACAAATGGAAGAAACAGGCTGAATTTGGGTGTGATTCAAGGTCAAATGTAATACAAGCACGTCTACATAGGAAAAATCTTTAGCAGTATGTGACTGATTGTGGTGCAGTTTTATAAAGAGGACTGTCATCTTGACGGATGAGAAGGTATCAATTAGTGATGCCATTACATTGAAGAAGTAGTTCTATTTTTTGCAAGATTGGGACTAGCTGGGGAAGTTCAGAGGGAAGGAGTAAAGAAAGATGTAAAGAGGATATGACCAAGGAGGAAAGGCTGAAGAACCTGGTTCTTTCTCCTTTTGTTTTATTTATGTATTTATTTCAAATTTTTTTTTTTTTTTTTTTTTTTTTTTTTAATCTGAGTAAGAGGACACTTTGGACAGGCCTGGTTAGCAATGTTCCATAAAGTAGAAAGGTTGCTGAAAAGAGATCCATTTCTGGCAGGACAAGAAGAAAAGCATTATTTAGAAGGAAGAAATTTAATTGGGGCCTTGAGAATAAAATTTGTGACTGAAAGATTAGATATCTTGTAGGAAGAACATGGGAATCATGACAGAAAAATATGTATGGTGAAGGTTACTGAGCCTACTCAGTAGACCTGCTGAGTAACCACTTGTCACAGCCCTATTTTTTTCTTTTATTTTTTCAAGGCTGTCTGTGCAATGGTAAAGCATAAATGCTGTTTATACATCCAAAGTTAATTTATTCTTTTTGGTTTCTAGACAATAGAGGAACCTGTTTTTTGCAGTGCTGGGGACTCCAGAGTTTCATAATAGTCCCTAATTGTTTGGTGTGGAATGGTTTAGTGATATTTATTGTTACTCATTCAGCATATTTTACCACCTTTCCTGCTGATATAACTTGGGAGATTTGTATTGAAAGCATCCCATTACAAAGGTGAATATCATTGCTGCTCAGCAACTTCATGTTTGACTCTTTCTCTGTAACTTCCTTGGAAAGAGCTTGAGGGTTTTTTTATATTTTTGATGGTTGTGCATTTCTGTCCTCACCTACTTAAATTTGGTAGCTTTTTGGTAACAGGTTGTCTCAAATATTTTCTGTCTTAAAGAAAAACTTGACTGGCTGCATATTTGGTTAATTGTGTGAAACACAGCTTTCAATCATAATCTTATTTAGATATAATTATCCAGTAAAGTGGTGTGGATTTTATTCAGAGGAAATATAAAATGGTAATTATTTGAATATTGGAGAACTCCCCGTCATATTTAACTGAAGATTTTAGAATTTTGAGAAGAACTAAAGGTTAAGAATGCATGCATCCATCCGGGGCAATGAACCAGTGCTGTAAGGTACCAGTAGGTGGTGCAGGCAGCCCACCCCTTGGCAGCTCCCGTGCTGGGCTGGAATTACTTGGTGAGGAGTCAAGATGTGTGCACGTCATGGGGTTGGAATGTTCTTCTCCTCTGAGGGTGATGTTTTCTCAACGTACAGCACAACGTCTGAAAGTCACATGTACGTGTGCGTTATTAGGACTTGCCCCTGGGTCTTTGAAACACAGCTGTGAAGAAAAGTTATTTGTGGGAAGGGTACGCTTTGTAGTTCTGGGCTAAAAATCTTGCTGTGCTACTGAGATGAGTGATCCCAGATAGCACAATACAGGAGTTTGTTTGGGTACATCAAGTGAGAGACAGTAACTATTTCTGCTGAAAAATCATCAAATTTGTTGAAGTGATGAATTTGTTTAAAAAATTATGCCATACAGTGGTGCTGCTGTTTTTCCTTACAAATAACTGGGTAGTTTCAAAAGCCCTGTTTTGAGTTTCGAGCCAGTCTAATAGTCAGAAGGTTTCACTGTATTAAAAAAAAAAAAAATCAAACAAATGTTGATGATTGATTCAGTGGTGATTTAGAGACTTTAAAAAAGTATGGAAGAATATTTCTTACAGGTTTTCACAATCACCGGATTGAGCCTGTGTGATTCAGTGTTCTATGGTAAGGCATAGAGGGGGGGTCCATTTATTTCCCACTGTTTTTTCATGTATGCAATCCCTCTGTATTATGTGTATGTAGAGGGTCTGGGAGGGGAGAGCTGGGGTTTTCTGTTTCTTTGGTTTTTCAAAAATAAGACTTTAACTCTTCTGCAGGTAGACACTGTAGTACACTGCTGTAAAATCATAAATCTGCTGGAGCGTATAAGGAGTGTATAAGAACCTTGCCTTAAGGTCCAGTTTCTATTCCTGTTTCTCTTTCCCCAGAGGATTATTCTACATTAGAGACTGTACAGTCTCTCTCTTTAACTCTGAAATAGCCAGGGTCTTTGTCTCATAGAAACAGAGTGGTGATGCTGGGCTACAGTTCTTCCTAGGCTCTTTCACTGACCTGTTGTGAGGCCTGGAGTTTTTTTCTGATTGCCTGACAAACTAGGCAACTAGGTTTTTGCTGGCTTGGTTGTTTTTTTGATTTCTTTTAGTTGTTGGTTTGTTTTTGTTTTTTTCTTTAGTGTCCTTTTTCAGACTGCATTATCCACATTATTATGTGACTGCACATTCAGTCAGCTGCTTTGCTGACTTCACTGGTGTATTATGTTCCTGTTAATCTGTAACAAAAAGTGGCATGCCCATGGAAGCCATGGAAGTGCAAATGATTCCTTCTTCAGTATTTCTTTTTCTTTCACTTCACCCAAATTGTTAGCAAGGGTGTTAAAGGATTATTGTCTCAGATAAAATGCTTTTGTACAGATGAAATTTAAAAAAATAATTGTGCTAATGAGAAAAAGTAGTTCCTTCGATCTTTTTGGTGTGGCTTTTAGTTCAGATTAGGGTCAAGGATGGGGCTTTGATGCAAATTTGCCTTGCAGGTTACACTTGCATGTTATATTAGTGGACTCACTGGGGTTTTACTCCTGATGGAGTCACAGTTGAAGCTGTCCACCAGCTGTCTAGACAGCTGAACACTGGCTGTAGTTCACCACTGCAGACTGGATGCAAAGTTCTCCTGCATTTACTGCTCTGTGTGCACCTAAGTTGGCTCACCAGTGGCAAATTGGAGCATGTAAGGATATGATGGGCACATAAAATCATGGGATTGTAGTGCATCCCAGCAGGTACAGCCTAGTCCTTGCTGGTAATTTGGATATGTTTGCACTCTTAGAAAGTTCTAAATGGACTTTTAAAGCTTCTTCACTTCTTTTGAAGCAGAGTTAACTTCAGGGTCTAGGAGCATCGTTGTGTTGTAACTCTTATTTTTCAGAATTATACTCCAGACCAATAGCAAAATAAAATTAGATTTTAACATCTTGGGGTTTTAAGTGTGGCATTGCAGCATTGAGGACCTTGGACAATGATTCTTCACTACTTTATCTCAAGCTTCATATTGGATTTAGGGAAGCATATTCTTTAAGACTATTTAGAAAAATATCTTTCACAGGATTTCTGCCTCCACCCTGTTCCAAAACAGGATGAAGGAGAATGAGGAGGGGATGTGAGAGGTTTGAATGGTGGTTTCTAAAATGTTTGCATTCAAATTTGATATAAAAATAACTAAGAGTATTTTTGAGTGAATGCAGAGACAGATATTTGAAAACATCCATGGTATTATACCACTCTGGTATACTTATGAGACAGTTTCATAATAATGGTTCAAGTACGAAACAACATTGCAACACTCAGCATCTCAAGAGCTGAATGACAGAATAAACATGGAGATGCAATACACAGAAGTGGAGTTTTCCACACCTGGTAAGTTTGGTTCTGTTTGTGTAGAACAACATTGCAACACTCAGCATCTCAAGAGCTTGATAGTGACAGAATAAACATGGAGATGCAATACACAGAAGTGGAGTTTTCCACACCTGGTAAGTTTGGTTCTGTTTGTGTAGAATTGTTTGAGCCTTGTTTAATGTTAGGCTTTTTACAGATGTTATGTCTAGATATGAGTCATGCTCTTTTCTTCAGCTGTAAATAGGTTTGAACATAAGAACTTTTCAGGATCTAGACTTTTTTTCTCCTGGTGTTTTATATTGGTATTCTGCAACTTCAGAGAAGAGGCTTTGTTGATACTCTTTATCTGCAAGTTACATATTATAGAGGGTGATGGCTCATACCAGCTCACAGTCATATGACTAATCTGTTTGAATTACCCATAAGAGATACTAAAAATCAAGGAGAGAGAAATATTTTTTGCTGTTGAAGTTATTAAGACCGTTTCTAGAACCATACTTCATGAAGCAGTACTGTTGAAGCAGTAACAATTTTATGTAGAAACTTCAAGAACAAGCCTCTTTCTTATGTACTCCATGAGATGTTTTTACCTTTAACTGGAGCATCATTCCTGTTAGGCAAAACATTGATTTCAGAATAGGATGTCTCTCTTGGCTAATTCTATCTTTAGCTCACTCAGACTGCTGAGTTCCAGTATCCAACATTTATGAACCCGTCTTAGTATTTCATCCCTATTTCAAAAATTCTCATCCCGTACAATAAAGACTAGAAGCCTTTTTCTTCATGCTACCCGTTCTCTCAGCTGCCCTTTCTGCTAATTAAGCTTCTCTTCAGCTTTGGTAGATCTCTCTAAAGGTCACCAATAGAGCAAACTAGTGAAGAGGATTACTCTTTGTAGGAATGTTTTTTTTTTTTTTTTTTTATGAAAGAACCTTTGAGCTGAGGCTCTTCCTTCCTTAGTTTAAAGGTGGTGTGATGGGGGGAGGCTTTAGCTTTTTCCTTTTTCCCTCAAGTTGAAAAAAACATTTAGAAACTTGAACCTGTACTGGAAGAGCTCTGATACCTAGGTGAACAATAAGGAAGTAAATTGTTTCTGAGAGGCAGCACTGAAAAATCACTGAAGGCTCATTACAGTTTCATCAATAGGTCACTATGTCAATATGAAAAGACTGAACATACAAACATGTATGTCACCTCATCTCCATTAATACTTTTGTAAAAATAAGTTTTAGCTTACTCTGTGTCACTGTAATGATGGAATATATTGAATGTTTAACAGTACGATTTAATCTTCTTAATACTTTTGACAAATCAAAAAGTTCAATACACACAATATTAAATGTCAAGATTTTTGTTTTGTCTTTGCATTTGATTAGGTGTAGTCTGGAAAACAGAGCATAAAAACAAAAGGATTTGGAAGTATCTATACTGACTTGTTTAAGCTGACTGCCAAGAATTGCAATTAAGTGACTGTTACAAATGCTTGTTTTCTGTTGAATAATTGAAAAGGGAAAAAAATCTTATTTAAATTATATGAAACCCTGAAGGAGGAAGTGTAATGAAAAGTGGTTTAATTATTTTCAGTGAGACAGCAAAACAGACTCATGACCTTATCAGTATTTGTTTATTTTCTTGCCTTATTGTATCCTTTGTTAGCCCCACAAAATACTGGTTATGATACAGAAAAAAAACCTCTCTTAATAAGGTGATGTATTATTTTCAGCTCTCTCAAAATATATAGCAAAATCATCCTTGTGTATGACACTATACCTTAGAAACAGCTTGTGGGTAATGTTACAGAGCCATTATCACTGATGTTCTCTGGTAAAAAGGCAGGCAGGGGGTACAGAGCCTGTGCTGGATAGAGACAGTACACGATAAAAATGCAATGACTACTGAGGCAAAGGATTTGAGGATGGGGAAAAAAGTTCAAGCTGCGATATATTTTCTTCCCAGTTTCAAATACAAAGTGCAGTGAAGGTTTTTTTTTTCACTTCTTAGATAAGTAACCTGCCAATGAACTTGAAATAATTTTTTGTCTGAATTTCCCTCAATTCCTTTTTTTCAGTCCCTTTGTACTTTATGTACAAACATGGTATTGTCATGAAGAGAGTAGGAATGAAAGACTGACATTGTGTTATTTTTTTTTTTTTTTGGTGTGTGTGGGTGGTGATTGTGCGTCTGCAGGACACGTAGGCTGTCAGCTTCTCGAGTTCTCCTGCTGGAAGTGTCCAGGTGCTGTACAAAGTAGAATAGGTCCAGCTGAGAAAAGAGGCTAGATCTCCCACTCCAGAGTGCATAACACCACTGCATTCTCATGGGAAGTGAGAGATGCAACTTGGAATGCATTTGTGCAGAAAAGGGAATTGAATTTATTTCTACATTCTTGATAAAATGCTGTTGTTGTGCAATATGCTTCTTCAGCTATTGTATTGTATTTATTTATACATCTCTTTGAGGTGCTTTGTTTTGGCACTCTCCTCTCTTTTGCTGCAGTCCCCATCTATTCTCAGTTCATTGCAGGACAAGCAGAACTATTTTTGCTGGAGAAAATGTTGTTTCTTTCCAAAATATACTGCTTTGAGGCCAAGTGCATGGCACACATTGGTGATAAAAGTCCTGCTTCTGACTTACTTGAGTCAAGAAAGTGTGATGTTTCTACACCTTTTATCATTATGATGTAGACAGAGTCCCCAAACACATTCATCATTAATTCTCGGACTGTAGTATAGGAGTTGGAGAACATGCTCTGCCTTTACCATCTTTGAGCTATCCTACTGAAAGCTTGAAAATGGGGTGTGTGGTGTGTAGCTGCCTTTTGTTCTGGGGGAACATTGTAAAGATGCAGTGCATAATACAGCTGTATTTTAAATTACAGTGCATGTGGATTCAACTCAAGTCTATCACTTTCAAAGGCAAACACACCACAAATCAGACATTTGGCCATAATTTGATGCATTGTGGGACAACACCTTGCACAGTGCCTGAAAGGAATCTCAATGATTAGTTCTTTTTCAGCTGTTTGTTCTAGGAAAGGTGCTACTGACTTGTGTGAGGCAAGTTGATAATGGAAGGTGTAAGTAGCTGCTTTTTTTTCACCACTTGGGCATTCTGTCAGGGAGATCCTGCCTTGACTGTGAGGCAGGGATTACAATCTCTTAAATTCATATGATTGATGAATTACTGTTTCACTCACTTCTCCTTTCCTTGTATTATTGGGTTGGCTGATTTGCAGATACCTAAGAAAATGGATCAGCCTATACATTTCTCATGTAATTTAAAACACAAGAAAGAAGAAAGATTTTGATGTCTGTCAAGTGGGTAGTTAGTACTCTCTGCGTCTTTTCTGTTTTTCCACTCTATAAAGAAATTCATTGTAGTATGGGTCTCAGAAATTCTGTTTAAAACTCTGTGAGTTGAGGATAGCAACTTTTCCATGTAGCATTGCTGTAATACATGGTTATATTTTTTAGCATGACTCAATTATTTTTATAATCGGTATAATTCAATATATCTGTAGCCTGCTTGTTTGTTTCTTGATATGGGATTTTGCATTCTGGATTATAGTTATGTATTTTGCTTGCATGTCAGGCAAACTGCTTTTTATCCTTAGTATCTTTTTAATAACTTAACTGTTCATTGATTTACTATGTGACTCTCTATTGTTCCTAAAAAGTACCCCTTTTTTACTCCCCATACTGGAAATATTGTCAAATCAGGCTGTTTGTACTCAAGTTTTAGTGCTTCAACATGCCATGCCGTAACTGTAAGAATGCCATTCAGTTTACAAAATGCACAATGGCTGGGTCTGCTAGTTTGTTGATAGAGAGGTAATAGAGATGTGAGGTTTTTTGATAGCATGTGAAATTATGTTTATGAAATGTCAATACCTTAGTAATGAAAGATGAAAAATGTAGCAACTATGCTACTGACAGTGTTTCAGTGAAAGGGGTGAGGATAACAAAATGCTGTCATCTGGAATTTCTTATACAGGATAGGGTTTCAGGTTGTTGAGTGTCTCCTTTTGCAGCTTTGATTTTCATTATGTGAATATTTATGTGTTTGGAATATGGCTATTACAGTGTGTTGGTTGATCTGGAAAAGTGACAGATGTTAGCAGTTTTAATTTAAAATCAGGATAGAATTTCCCACTGTGAACCAAACATCAGTACTTGTGTATATAATGTCTAAAATGATGCCTTATGCATCTGAAAAAGGGGTCTAAAAGCAGTCACAAATGGCAAATGTTCTGAAGTTTATATTAAAAATTTTATCAATCAACATAAATATTTTTAGCTAAGGATTTTTAAAAGCTATATGACTTTGACGAAGGACATCTCTGTTGTCTACATGTATTATATGAGGAGGACTAGTAGTGGAGAATCTTTAAGTCTTTAAAGGAAAGAGAAAACAAAATTTACTTTAGAAAAAGGAGTTTAACATTGCAGGAAATTAAAACCAAGGATATGGCTTACAAGTACACTTAGCCAATCCAGCCAATATCTGCTGCCAGATATGAAAAAAGGACCTGCTTCCCAGTTTCCATGTTTCATGGCATGCTTCCAAGCTATCTAACCATTATTTGTGCTTGTCTGATTCTGCTGTGAACTGACAAAGGAGCTAAAGCTGGCAGAAGGTTAAAAGAAGAAAAGAGAAAAAAACTATTGATTAAGTTTCCATCAGTTTAGGGATCCCATTTCAAACAATCCTGTTCTGTTTGGTGTCTTTCCAAATTTTTTCTTCTTTAATTCTGTAACTATTGAAAATAGAGCAGTGTGGGTGAATATCGCTAAGCTGTTTCCATGTTTTGAAATACATAGAAAAAGAATGTCTTACTCCTGTGTGCTTTCTTTTTATACAAAATAGGTGCATTTTTAAAAGCTCTAAGCATTTAACTTGTTACTATCTCTTATCAAATGTTTTTGAATTTAAAGGTAATGTTGTTATTAAAATAAAATAAACTTTGGAGGTCTCCTTTCATGTGTAATATAGCAGAGCACAAATCTTTTGATAGGTTTTTTTTGGGGATTGTTAGTTTATTTTTTTTCTATTTTCATTGCAAAAAATAGATCTCTTGAGAAACTGTCAGGTACTTGTCCTTGCATGAGGAACCCTGAAGCTTCTTCTCATTGTTTTTGATCTTAGCACATTTGCTCGATTTTTGTTCTAAAGCTGTGTGCATGTAGGTTTGTTGGATAAACATTAGACTTGTCAATATAACTGAGGTCTTCTCTAAACCTTGCCCTTTTGAGCAGATTTTGTTCCAAGTTTATGAAATAAACTCTGTAAGTTAGAATCAAATTTTTCTCTGTTCTGCAGATGGATGCTTTGACTGAGCTTTTTACATAATTTGTTGTGGTTTTACTTCATCATTGATACGGTCGCAGAAGAAGCAAACTTTTCGGTATGTAGAAGCTTATAGCAGATGCTTTTATTGAGAAAGGCTGTCTTATCCATTGCCTCATGAAGACTAGTAAAGTAGCAATATCTTTTAAAACATCTCTTATTTAAGCATTGAGGTGAGTATTTCCCCTCAATAAATTTTGCTTTCTTGATGTTACATAACTCCTCATGTATGTTCTTTACAAGTTATTGTTAAAGCTGTTAATACTTAACTCCTTTTGCAGTTAATTTTAGAAGTGCTGGAATAACACAGCAAAATGAAATACTAAGGATTAAGTGGACTGTTGGAACTTTTCAAGCTGAGTAGACAAAGCCCCAACCTACATGGTCTGATTTAAGTTTTGACCTTCTTTTGAGTAGGCAGTTGGACAAGATGACCTCTTGCAATCCCTTTCTGTTTGGATTACTCTATAATACTGTGACATCAACACATAAGAATTGAAACCATTTCAAGATATTGTCAGTCTGTAATGAACCTTAAAAAACTTGTTTTTAGGAACAGCAGATTTGGTAAAAACAATTATCTTTCTCCAGAAGATTTCCTTAACCGATCCATAATACTAAGTGTAACTTGGTTTTGGAATAAGACATGCAACATTCACATATGTGGATCCATATGTATGCAATATATAAACTTTCTGTTTTTTGCCAAGTACAGCCTATACATAGGAACAATCATTACTCTTACTGAAAATGCTGTAACTTCTGTGTAACTTTGTAAGGTTTTCTTGAAACCTGTTATTTTCAAGACAGAGGCTCCTATTTTCTGTTTGTACTCATATTTTTGACTGATGTTTGTAAGACAAAAATCAGCTTTTTAAAGTTACTGACAATTTGAAGGTAGAAGAGCTGCCAGCTTCTGTGCAGGTCCATGTGACAATTTTGTATAAATTGCTTGATGAGTTTATATAGTTGCCAGCAACATTCATATCATTTTCAAATCATTTCCCCTGATTTAAATAAAAAATACAGTTGATTTTCTTTTGGAGAAAATGCATTAGCTTGGCAAGTTTAGAAAATCAAAAATCTCATTACCTATAGACAGCAACTGGACAAACTTCCTACAGACACTGTTTGCAGAATGGGACTCCTTAGAGAAGAGAGGCAAAGGGTTACATTGCAGTTAATGCAACTCTACCATGTTTTCCAGTTAGTGCAGAATGAGTACTGAATTTATAATGAGACTGTTCTCACAACAACCCCATCAAACATCCTTTAGTTTGGAGTTTTAATCTAAACCAGTAGAGTGAAATTTTAGCTAGTGGCTTTGTAGTTTGGAAAATCCTGTATCTAATGAGCAGCACATTCAAATATGCACTTTCTGAAATAAATAATTACTTGGCAGACTTTACCAAGAACAAAGTCTTGCTAACCTACAGTTCATGGTTATTAAGTTTAATTTATCTACAAGTCAACAGTTTTCAAACTGGGTCTCTGAAAAGCACAGTGCAAAACTTGAGCAGTGTGTGCTAGATTGGTTCGTTTTGCCCCTGGAAGGCTCTCCTTTGAAGGACCATGCAGCTAATCATGTACTAGCAGGTCATGGAGGTGTTTCTGAGAGGGCAGTGAAGAGTGAGGATTTATGGATTCTTTTCTAGGTCTTTAAAAGAGAAGGTAATCCACCATTTAAATCAGTAGTTGCAAACAATGTAACCAAGCTGTTTGCCTGTACCACACCTTTTTTTTTCTTCCTCTCTTAGTGAAACTAAGGGAGAGATTTAGCTCCTAATAGAAGTTCTCATTTCAATTTAGTGAGGCGTAAGATTTGTGCAGAATATGTCTATAGCTTTTGGAAATGTTAATAGTGATTTGTGAGAAAGTTGCAGGACACCTTGTAGCCCTGAATCTTGATCATGTTTAAACCTTAAAGAGTGCAAAGAATATTTTGGGAGGTGGGGTCCAGTTGAACAGCAAGTTCTGCTTCCAGTTACCATAGTTCTTAAATAAGTCTGTTTTTCTTTAATATACCATACAGTTCATTATTTAGAGAGTCCAATAAATTTGCACCACAATAACCAGATGATGCATTCCTTTGTCAAATAATTGCTTACAAGAAGAGGGATGGATGGATATATATATATATATATAGGTTGTAATTAGTTAAATGTGTAAATTAGGAAACTTTTGAAGATTTTTATGCTATTTTTTAGCTATTGTGAGGTATTAGCCTGTCAGTCATGGTAATACATAAATTAACCTATCAAGGGATTCTCCTGTACCTTTTTGAATTTAAATGTAAATAAAGTGCATTTAATGACCACTGTTGCTAAAAAATGAATTATTTTTGAGATTGTGTATCTGTAATGTACTAAAATAATTCCTGGTGTAATCTCATTGCTCTTGTTTGGTTACACTACCAATAACTTTGAACCATAAAATTAAAAGCAAATGTGCCTTTCCAAGAGCAATTTAAGTCATTAATGATTGTCTCTAACATCAAAGAGTAACAGTCTTAACATTTCCACTTATGTCTGCCCAGAGGAACCACTGAAAAGTCAGTATCAGCTAAGCTGCCTTACTAATTTACATGCATACATGCCTCCATATGCATATTCTGTGGAACAATTTAAGGTCTAGAGATCATGAACAGCTTTGTTGCTTAATTATATATGGGTTTTTGACCCTTTGACTTAGAAGTTCTTTTTGAAAATCTGGCCTTAACAGATGCTGCCAAAGTAAGAATGAGGAACAAAAGATAAATTTTCTCTGTGCATACACCTTGGTATTTTAAATATAAATGAGGAAAAAGATATGTACTCATTCAGGATGCAGTTGATAGTCTGAGTCAGATTCAACCCAGAGAATATTTTCATTTTTTCTTGCTAGCCTTTTAGCCTGATGAGAAGAGAAAATGGGATTGAGACATCTAGATAAGCTTGAATGTCCTTGCACTTGACCACAGCTGCACAGCAGTTTCCACAAAGGGAAGAGGGAATCAAGACAGAAGTTTATTCAAGGAATTGGTGTGTGCTGCTGCTTGTTGTGAGAGCAGCAAATGTAGGGAGTAGACAGTGGTTGTGAATGTCCATGAACATGCAGGACTCCCCATATGGCAGTGACTGTTTATTGTGACTCTGAGTGGATACATATGATGTCTGGGGTATTGTTGGTGCATGTCCCTAATAAAGAATTGTAAAGATTAAGGAAATGTGAATATGTTGTATCTGCAATAGTAAAAACAGTAATACAGAGATTAAGTATCAAAGGGGAAAACTAGCACTTGATCAATATAATTTTGAAGAGTTTCTAAAGATAATTTGGGAAGGAAATGAAGAAGGCAAATAAGAGATTAACAAAAAAGCTCAAATTATGTTGACGTACTGTAAAGGGACATACTGGGAAGAGAACTGGGAGGAATGCTACAAAAAAAGTAAGAACAGAAATCTAATATTGCAGAACACTATATGATAAGGAACAGCAGTTGGCCCAAAGAAAGGAAAGCTGAACATCTAACGTTTCTTTTACTGTAGGCTATTCTAAGTACTGACAGAGATAAAGAGTCTTGAACTTTTCCTACAATGTTATCAGAATTGAACAGGAAGAAGGCTATGAACTCTAGCTCCTGTGGCTTCCAAAGGGTAATAAGTAGAGTTTTAGAAAGTCTTAATGGAAGCCATGACTTTTAATGCACTTTGAGTATTGTTTTGTTAAAGGGCTGTGAGCTCAACAGTTCTTGTTGAGTGCTTGGACACGTGTGCTTAACATGCTAGGACTGATTGCACTTACAGTGAAGAGAAGTTGAGTAATTGAAGCGGGATGCAAGAGGTCACTGTTGCACTTTCTCCATTGTGTACTTCAGCCTGGGTTTGGTCCAAACCACTCTGGGTTCCAGGGAAGTGCAGAAGGATGATCCCAGGGGAAATTACTTGTTCAGAACAATGTTTTTACTTCATTTAAACAGCTTCATTCCTGAACCACGTGCATCAATGTGTTCTCATCTGTAAGAAAAGTCAAACAAAAACCCACTTCCCTGTATTTTCTCAATACCATACTTTCCCCAACCCTGTATGTAGAATTAGTATACTAAAGTATTTCTTTGCTCTGTTAGACTGCAGATTGTGGTCGTTTGTGCTATGCACTTTGCTTTCCTTTGAAGAAAAGTGCAGTCACAGACTCTCATAAAGGATGAAAATGGATTGTTCGGCAGAAGACCACAAATTGTGCAAGTTCCTCTGCAGGGGAGCTTGGCCCTTTCACTGTTGTTTGAGTGCTTTGGTGTTTATGCAGAATACTGTGCACTTTTTTTTTTTTTTTTTTTTGTTCTTCTAATATGCAAAATAGTCTGAAAGTTACTTTCCACACTTGGAAAATTTCAATGAAATGTGCAAATGTTGATGCATTACTATCTGGAACTGAGGCACAGCAGATAGATGCTACACCTCCTGTGGTATCATGTTGTGTTAGAACACTAAGCAATAACATGTAGATAGTTTAATTTTATTATTTAAAGGCCTAAGTCCTCCTTACATTACTAATACTTTTTTAAAGGTTGTTATCTGACTTGTCTTCTAGAATGTGTTTCAGCTTGTATCTTTTATTATTTGACAATGTAACGAGGGTAGTTACTTTATTTCATTACACCTAGGACAAATGTGTGCTTTGTACTGATGAAGACTCATTTTCAGGAGGGTGGGTGACAATGTTAGTAGCATATGGTGTAGCTGAATAGGCAGCTAAGAGAAAGATGGTTAAGGTGTATGTTTGTGATTTTCTGGGTTGTTACTTCATAGCTATTTCATGTGAGATGATAGAAGCAAACTATTTTCTGAAGTTTCACTGATCAGTTTTTTAATGTATTTGAAAATTTTAACACATCTTTAAATTGATTGTTGACTATTCAATTGTGATTATTTGTAGTTTGGTTTTGTAGCTTGGCAGTGCATCATGTAAGATTTTCCATTAAACATTTATTGGAAACAGAAGCAGGTTTTTATTTGAAGTTAACTTGTTTCAACAGTACGCCTCAGGACGGTACTTGGGGAACCAGTTTGCACAGCTGCTAATGCTCCTGAGAATTTGTGGTTTATTTCTTGAAGTTAACTATTTCACTTCTAAGAAGTGAAATTTCCTCGAGGTGCACTGTATAGCATAGCTAGTAACAGAATGTGAAAAAGAATTTAATCTGGTTTAAGTGAAAACATTTGTGTCCATATTAGTTTACTGGAAGCTTGTTGAACTTTGGAAGTTGTACTCCTGAGATTTTTATGTTTACTGCTGAAAGGATCGAATTTGTCAAAGAGATCCATAATAATTGAATATCTATAATGTCGTAGTTGCTTAAGATGATTCTGATCTTTTCTTAAAAATAAAGTACAAAACTGATCTATCTCTGTAGCACCATTCTTGCTTTGACTTGCGAATCGTATCAGCTCCAAGTTATGGGCAGTGAATTTCTCTAGGTTTGCTGGATTATAGCAAATCATTCATTTCACAGGCAAAGAATGGAGAAGAAGTAAGTTTTTTGTTTTGGTGTAAGTGGATTTGGCCTTTGTTGTGTTATATTACAGCTCTGCCTCAGTTTCCAGTAATGTAGTTGTCTCTTCCTCCACTTGCTCACATAACCATTTACCTACAACAACCATTTTAGTATATTTATCTGGTGAATACAAAGAAAAGAGAATTCACCAAAAAATTGCACAGAACCAGTGAGAATGCACAGAATAGTTTCTTCTTTTTTTGTCATTTGTTTGACACCTGGGAGTGCATTTGTGTAGTTGCGACAGATTTCATCTCTTGCCCATTGAGTGCTCCTCCCTCCAGGAAGCAAATCTTTCTTTTTGTGAAACAACAATCCTTTTAGCTAAACCCCAAGCTCTGGGAGCGCTGCATTTATAGAGAATTCAAGACAGGGGAGACTTTTTCACAGCTGTTGAGTACTTGTGGCAAATGCCTATTTTGCTTGTATCTTAAGTTGACTCTGCAATGAATTCCCCTTTTGACCCTAGGACTTTTTAACAGGTTAAGATTAGTAGATTGGCTACTAGCAGAGTATTTCTTTTTTATGCCTATTTCCATAAAATGGCTTTCAAGAAGGAAATGAAACTTGATTAATTAGTCCATATTACTTGATTTAAGACTCTACAGCTGGTTACAATGGAAACTCTTACATAAATCACCATTTTCAAAGTGTTTTTCTGCAGAATGTATCTTTTCCTATTCCACTCTACATAGATTTTTTTCAGTTATCATCTGTATCACTGCAACACTTGGGCAGAGACACTTGGTTTCAATTCTTAGTTCTACTCCCTATCCATTGCTCTCAGTTTTTTGAAGAAGGCTATTCATTATGAATTTTCAGAATAGGAGAGAAAGTATTAGAACTTGTATCAGTGTCTCTGCTTGACTTCCTGTAAGAGCTGAAGCTTTACTCAATGCTTTTAGTTACACTCTTGATGAATTACATACAGTTCACAAAGATAGTACCACCTAAATGTATGTGGGGATCCAGATGGATTTGTCTTTCTGGGTTTTATTTCTGTAGCTGTAATTGTTTGTATGAGTGATTGTTTAAATACAGAGCAAAATGTTGTAAAGTGGCAATGGTTTAACTGTCCATTTAAATGTCTCAGGTAGAGGAGGATGATGATACCGAATCACGGCATGAAGAAGAGAAGGAAGAAGTGAAATGCTATTCAAGAAGAAAGGTATTTTCTAACTGGAGCCGCTATGAGGATACAGAAAAAGAGGGACAGAGTGAAGCTGGGGAGTCACAGAGAGGAACAGACTTCAGTGTTTTGCTTAGCTCGGCAGGTAAGCATTTTCCAATCTGTAGGGTTTTTTAGTTATTTAGTCATATTTTGAGACATGACTAAGTCAAGGCTGTTGTCCTTGATGATGAAACTCCACCCTAGAATACCATTCCTATCTGCCTCAGTAGTATTCCTTTTTTTGTGCAAGAATAAGTTTCTGAAGTTCTGTTTCACATGAACATTGCAAACTTGGGCCTAAGTTATCAGGTTTTAATCACAGTATCATGAAATGTGTATTGACTTCTCTGAATCTTGTGTTGCATGGCAAACGATGCTGGAGTCAAGGCACATAGTGTGGACCTCATAAATGTGTATGTAACCGATTCTGGGGAGCAAAGTAGATATAGTAATTCAAAACTTTTTAAATCAAGAGACCTGTCCTGAGCTGCCATATCGCCATGGTTCAGCTTTTTAATAACTTCGATAACTCTGTAATACAGAATGTCTTTAAAATGTCCTGAAGAACAGTACTTCTGAACTGAGGATATAACAAAATAGTATTTAGTTCTACTAGCTCATATTTTTCATGAGTTATACTTCAGCACATTTATTACCTTCTCATTTATTTTACTCTTTAGATTCTCTTAATGCCTCAAATGATAATATTGAAAGGTATTCATATATTCATCCATTTATTAATTCTAAGTCTGATTTAAAGAGTGCTTTATTTTAAGATATCTTATGATTGTTCTCTACAGTGAAATAAATTGATGAGAAACTGTAATGGAATAAAGTACTTTCTTTCAGAGGAAGAAAAATGTAACTTCTAAACAATAATGCAGATTTCTTGGAGTCACATAAAAAGGTAGCTTGTGTCAGCAGTGTTCTTTGTTCTTTAGTTTCTTTGGCTGATGTGAGAAAACTGAGAATACAGTCACATTTATCGTAGTGGTCTGAGAAGAAGCTCACATATCTGCTTCATTTGATAATTGCGTTGTTAGTATATTGCTGTTCAGCATTCTGAAGATGCAAAATGAATCCAATTTAATTGCAACGAGCAGTTAGGGAGTACAGGAGAGGGAGTGGAGTTAAATTTCCATTAATACAAAACCTTAAAAAAGTCTTAAAATCTTGTGGTTTGCTATTAATACACAACTATGTAATTATTACAGCCAGTTAAGAATTCTTTGGCAACAGCTCAGATTAAAAACCTGATCTCCTGTGTAACGATTAGGTTCCTTAATATTGAATGCAGGTTCTTAAAGAGAGTGTCATCCTTCAAGATAAAACTTGTAATGTAATAAAGACAGAATTAATGCTAGTAACAGTTAAATGGAGAAATTACTGATGTCCAATGAATTAAAAGTCCTTGGTACTTATTTGTTTTATATGATGTAAACATGCATTCATGTGTAATTCTTTACTTACAATCAACCTAAAATAGCAAAATGAGATATTAGGTGATATGGATGTCATGTTGATAATTAGGATTAGATCTTTTAAATCTAATGTATAAATATTACTGTTGCTTGAACTAAGAAGGGAACAAAGTTATGCATAATTACACTACATTTTTATCATTAGTAGAGGAAGGTGGAAAGTGGAAGTCTGAGGAGGTGAAAGGAGTTTGCAGATACTTGCAGAGAATGTAAAGTCTTTAGGGTATTTTATGTTACGTCTTTCAATAGCTTCTGAAGACAAACACTGGGATTTTAAGTTTTCATTTATAGTTCCAGCTTTCTCTGCCTCATGCCAATCCCTAGTGCAGCACTGATTCTGTCTTTTCAATCCAATATTTCGGCCTGACTAGCCCTAAACTGTCTCTTGACTGCATGTTGTTTGTCTTCTGTCAGCCCTTGCCTGCCTAATTCTTCTCACCCTTCTTTCTGTTGTTTTTTCTTCTTGTCTGTGTTTCTGATTCCTGTTGGTGAATCTTTTTCAGTCTTTTGTTGTTAGCCAGCTCCCTTCCATATGTATTTATTAAAACAAATCATTTCAAATTCTGTCTGAGACAGAATATTTGTCCCTCATTCTTTCTAGTCCCGGTGATCCCCAAGTCTAATTGTTCTGCTTGTTATTGCTCATTTGGTTTAATTCACTACCACATCTTGTTAGATTTCTCTTAGTTTCTTTCCTTGTCTAGTCAATCCCAGTTTATTGTTTCAGGCTTCCAGTTCTGGTCTCCATTATAAACTGGTTTTTCCATCTTCTCTCCATGTTATCTGTCAGTATACCCTAAATTCTACTCAAGTTACCCAACAGTATAAAGTGACTGACCATTGTTTTCAGCTCTGTTAGGGATATCACCATAGATGAGGCTGCAGAAAAATGCAAGGCAGCACTTCATGCTCAGTGTTTTACCTAAAGCCTGTTAAACACAGACTTGTCCTGCAGTGGAAAATCTGACTCTCACTCAAAACTGAAAGTTAGAAGAAACTTAATTCGGTTGCCTTGCACATTGGGATGACATGCAGAAGACCACTGAGGAGGTAGATGCCTTGATTGTTAAGCTTCAGAAGATCTTGTAAAAATTAGATACAAGCTCTGATTTCTAGAAGCTTGTATCTTGGCTAAGTCAGGTCAGATTTTTCACAAAATGTACAGTGTGTGCCTCTTTCATACAAAATCATTGTGCAGCCTGACTTCCAGTTACTGATTCAGGCCAGGAAAACGGTTGCAGGTTCTCAAGAAATGAGAAATGTCCAAGTCATTTTCTGGGTGCCTTTATAAGGTGATGGTAAGGGGAGGATAAGGAAAAGCCACCTGAATCAGATGATAGACCATGAAAATTTCATACTGAATAGCTAAAAAGGCATCTGTAAAAAGTCTTAAGGACTGCCAGGTGGCTTTGATAACAGCTGATGTCACTGGCCTGATGGAGCTTCTTTGTTAGGGCTTATTATATTTCTGTGAAAAATAGGAGTCCTGGGTTCAGCTTAAGTTTTTGAGTATGTTTATTTTTTCTAGCATTTTATAATTTATTTTTTTTTTAGTTATCTCAAATATAGCAAACTTTTCTGTGTTGCTTTTGTCTAGATATAAAATACAAGTCCATTGGGAAGCCTTCAGGGAATGGGTCTTGAATCAATTTAGTAAAAATGCTGTTGAAGCATAAAGAACAAGAGAAGTGGAAGTGATAGGATAACCTTACTTTGCAAGCAGAATCTTGCCATGTTTGAAGAGCTGCCCTCATTTTTTGACAGATGAGGGTTAAGTGACCTACAGCAGACTTCAGTTGTTCATCAGCTTTTTGGCTGTGAGTAGATTCTTTAAAAGTCTATTTTTAAAATATCATTAAAGAGCTGATCAAAATTATTCAGGCACTTGATTGCTTTTCTTTAATTGTGGTAGGCATTAGCAGTTTACCAGCCAAAAATTGCCAATATACAGGCCTCAATAACAGTATTTGGATTGCAGGATGATGATTATCAAGATGAAAAATATCATTTGGACATGAATTTTTCCCATTTGCTTTTTTAGGCCATGGCTGAATAATTCTGGTGCATTAAAGGTTAAGATGAGAAATGCTGTGCAGCATAAAACTGGGATAATGGTTTTGATATTGTAAGAATACATATAATTTATAATAATAATAATACATATAATTTCTGTAGGTACCTAGCAGTTGAATACAATAAAAATGTAGAATAAAAATCCAAATTCAATGCAGCATAATAGTAGTGAACAATAGTTATAAGAATTATGAAGTAACAGTTACACTCCCTTCCTTAAACACTTGATCTGTTTTTTTAACATCTTTGTTTTGGATTTCTGTTTAATTTTGATGTGTCTCTTGCAATACATTCCTGCACTTTTGTCATTTGCATGGTCACTACATGCTTGAGAATTAGAAGTACACAAAAGACCTTTGGCCATCTTGGAAAATCTGAACAGATAAACTTGTGGAGCAAGGCTTGCATTAAAAGTAGGTTTTCCTTCAACTTTTCTATCTCAAGTAGAGACTTAGGGGAAAAAAAAAGGTTGATTGAAGAGTAAATCAGTTTTCTTTTTTTAATGGTAATTCTGCTCAAACAAAAAGAATGGCAATAGCAGGGCATAGTTCAAGTACTAAAAAAAAAATCCTTTAAATTTTAAAATTATAGAGAATACCTAAAAATCAGCTTTCTTTACAGAAATGCCTAACTTGTTGTTGATTTAGATTACTGTATATATCAGGGTCTTGTTTTCAGTGGTACTTGCTTGGCAACTCGGCTATTTCTTGGCCAGAAATTGGCCAAGAAATTCATCTGATGCAAAACTTCCATATTCTTGCTGTTCCCCAAGTGCATGACCTCTGTGTTTAACATAGCAGTATTGGTTACTTCTTATCACTTATCAGCTTTGAGATACAGGTGCCGGTTACTGATCTTGAAAGGAGATTCATTGTTGCACAAAGGATTGGTAACAGGTCACTTAAATATTGCTAGTTTGTGCTCTCCTGACTTAAATAGGTATGAGCTTTACTCGCATCTTTCTTCAAATTGTCTGTTTTTCACTGCCTCATTCTTTAAACATTCTCTGAGTTTCCATGGCATGCTCTCCTATTTTGCTTCTCCTTCTAGCCCCATTTCAGCACATCAGAACTTTCATTTCCTTTTTGATGGTCCTCTGGTAGATAACATTTCCCATCTGTGGAGGCTTCATATCCAAGTGGTCTCATTTCCACTTGCACATATTTTATTTGCAACAGGGCAGTCTGCAAGTTTGGACTTGTTACCAGACCTAAGAGATACTTCTTCTAGCTCATGTACCTGTAGGTATATGAAACCAACAAAAACCTGTCTCTCCTATACCGCTTTTCTTCTCCCAAACAAATAGAAAAAAAAACTTCCACAATAAAGATTTGCATTGAAATCACAGGACTTGGCATCAGTGGAAGCTGGCTCTCCATCTGCTCAGTGCTTCTTCCTGAACTGTTCCTAACATTACAGAAATTCATCTTTTTTTTTCTTTTTCTAATCAGACAAGCCAAGCTGTCTTTTTTTTTTTTTTTTTTTTTGTCTGAACTAAAAATAAGACATTCCAGATTTTAAGTATTAATTACATTTTCTTGATAAATGTGCTTTCCTGTCATAGGTAGTCTGTGTTCATTATATATGCTTTCATATCTGTGCCTTTTTCCCTCTTAAGTTTTATCTAATATATAACTAAAACTATGATTGAAGTGTGGAAGTATAATGTGACTCCATGATTTGAATATAAATGTAGGATAACATGTCTTCATTTTAACATTCTGATATCTTAGAACTGTGTGGCTTTAAGTATCAGTGGTAGTACTGTATAATTACTAGTAGGTAATTAAAAAAATCTGAAAGGTTTCAGTATTTCAGAGAAATTTGTATGCTTTATAACTTATAATTTAATATAGTGAGATTCACAGACTAAAGAGGTTAAATTTTGTTCCTGTTAAAATCAGTCTGATAAGCTTTTCCCCATTCTTTTTTTCACATCTTGAGTAATCTATTTGTGAGGTTCCAGATTTCTGGATTTGGAAGGTTTTCTGACCAATATCCTTTTCTAACACTGGGTCATTAATCTTTTGCTGCTACTTTATATTGATGGTAATTCTGCTGAATTATGTTGAAGTATGTTTTGGTTATGAAATCACAAATCAGTAAGTTTAAATGTGGAACAATTTGTCCTTATTCCTGTCTTGCTGTTGTCATGTCCACTATTTGAATTTGTAGGCTTGAGACCTAGATAAAAATGTCTATTCACCTGATTCACTGTTTCTGTAGTTTAATAATGTCCTTTGTTTTTATAATACCCCTAAAACTGTTCTGTCTGACTAGGCCTCATCTTGGTCATCTATGTTTCTGCCACATCGTCTCTGACATTTCTGCCACTGAAATCCCCTAACCAAAACTGAATTATTCTGACTCTTGTACTCAGATGGTACATTTCATATTCCAGTATTCATTTTTGAAGTTCAGTGTGTTATTGCCATGACATTCGTGTTCACTTTCTCCTACTTTTACTGCTTTTTTTTTTTTTTTCCATTCCCACTTTGATTTTTTTAAAACTTTTGATTTTTATTGTTGCTGCATATTACTTTTGACTGATTTAATTTCTTTTCTTTTGGTTTCCTTTTTACACTTTTGATTCTTTTAAGTTCTGACCACTGTTGAATCACCTGAATTAGACTGTAAGCTTTTTAGAGCAGAGACATTCTTTTGCTTATTGATAAAGGACTGGATTTTTTCCAATAATGACATTAATAGATATCACTTCTATGGTAATACTAAAAGATGTTGATTGATTTGGAGGAGCTGTGTTTGTTTTAAATGAAATATTTTTGTTCAATCTTTCAGCAGCTTACATTAGACAAAGAAACAAAATAGAAACACAAATTCTACAAAGTTTTGTAAAACTAGAAGTTTTTGTTTATTAAAGATGATACGACTATGAGATGTAGCAGATTGGCTTAATTGTAGAAATCAGACAAC
Organism: Oenanthe melanoleuca; assembly: GCF_029582105.1. Taxonomy (NCBI): domain Eukaryota; kingdom Metazoa; phylum Chordata; class Aves; order Passeriformes; family Muscicapidae; genus Oenanthe; species Oenanthe melanoleuca. Next base: position 30,557,633 of record NC_079339.1, read on the forward strand.
TTTTGCTATTCTATTTCTCATAAGTGTGAATTTATTCCTAATATCTGTTAACAAACAAAATAATTGTGATAGGAATGTTTCCTTGTTCATTGATACATATTCCAAAGAAGTGTTGTGATCAGCCTGCATGTGAACCACCTTCAGAAGAGATGGCAAAACCTATTCAAGCAATAGTCTCAGAAATTCATTGGCAAGGAACAGTGCTGTTTCTAAGCATCAGTTTTGGAGTGAAAGAAGGGCTGTGAAGTAGACAGTGCTCTAAAGGACATGGAGTGCCTATTTGCTCCTTAATCTCATTTACAGCTCCTCCTTCCTTCTTATTCCATCTGTGATCCTGAAATTTCTCCTCAAATCTGGTCATGATGCCTTGGGCTTTCCTTGTCCTGCTCTTTTTTTAATGCTTTTGGTTTTAGTATGTTTTAGCCACACCTATTAATTTTGAGGTTGTTTCCTTTTGCTCAAGAGTTCCTGGTTTCTACATCCAACTTCTAGTCTAGGCTTTCTCTTGACCCTTCCCCTGCCTCATATTTTTGTCCGAATCACTTGTAGGTTCCTCATCTATTCTGTGTTCTCCTGCCTATTGTTCACTCTCAGCTCATCAGGGAAGTAGCAACTTTGGCATTTCTGGGTGTTGTATACAAAAATGGCTCTTCCGAGCAGTTAAAATTTTTTTTTCTTCTGAAACGGCTTATTTTTTGTCTAGACTTGAGTAATTTTCCTGAAGGATGTCAAAGGCATATTGAACCTTGCCAAAGCTTGTTTTAAAACAAGAGTTGTATTAACTAGCCTTGAGGGAATTCTTTCTATCCTGTTGTCCTTTCTTGCAAACCAAGCCCTTGCATGTGGAAAATTGTGAACTAAAAACTCTTTGAATAAAAGTAATGTTTGAGGGTGAGAATAGGGTGAAGAATTATATTTTATTTGATTCTGACTAATTTTCAACCTTTACTGGAGTGTGAATCAGATGACCTTCCTTTGACAGTACACACTTGTTGTCTGAGGTTATAAAGTGTGGTATTTCTGAATGTGCTGCAGATAGTTTGGATTGTGAATGTGATCATACGCTCTTTACTTCTTTTTATACTGTTGACTGGAAACAGCCTGTGATAATATGGGTTTCTTTGACTGAGTATATGCATGTGCCTCAATTCAGAGAAAATGTGTTGCTGAAAATTGTGAATCAGCTTTCTACAAAATGAAAGGGGCCAAGGTGGAAAAACTATTTCAAGATAGGAGTGATTTAAAATTGTGATATAGTTCTATTGATTTTTGTGTCATGAAGGCTAGAGGCCATAATTGAAGGTATTTATAGCAATGACATTTTCATTCAAGACACTTAGTTAAACTTCTGCTGGGAGAATGCTGGCAGAATGGAAGTTTTGGAAAGCCAAGTGTTATAAATTGACAGTTCGCTGGTAATAAGAGGTAATCTGAGTTAGATTGTTTTGAATAAATAAAGTGCTAGGGGTGTAATAGTAACAGTACCAGACAGCAAGTCTATACAATTTGTACTATTTAGGAAAAGATACTCAGATATTGCAGTGTTCACTGTAACCTTTGCAATGCCCAAGAAAATATACCAAAGTGGTTCTAATGGAAAACAGCACTTTTCCCCTGACTTTCTTAAAATGGAGCCTTGTTAGTGTTGGTTGCATTTTTTCTTCTAGGTCTGCTTAATGTTTCAAAAGTAATTTGAAGATAGAATTTGGCATGACAGATTTCAAAATTGCTTTATATTTTGCTTCTGCCCTCAATAATAAACTAAGGTCACCTCCTTTCCTCTGAAGAAAAAAGTTTAAAAGACACTTCAGTGATATTATGGATTTGGCCCATCACCAGATATGGATCTCATTGCCTGATTTGACTACATGAATGGTGCAAAAGAGTTGGCAGGAACATGAAATGGAGCAGCTGGTGAGAAGGGAAAGATCTTGCAGAATCAGTAAAATACTAGAATTGCTCTTGATAATAGTAAGGGTGGTAACATGCAAGTGTGTTGGGTAAAGTTGGATTAAATCCAGATGCCTACTTCTGATTCATCTTAATGTACATTTGCAGTTAGAATATTGTCAACAAGTAAATTTTCTAATGCAAATAAGAGTCTACAGCCTCTGTTGCTTTAAAGTTTCTTTTGTGCAACTCCACATGGTTCTGTCTGCCCCTTCTTTTATGTTTCTTCTGTTATTAATTTCATAATGCCTTGTTAATTTTTCTTTTGCTCTTGCTTTTATATATCCTCTTTCTGTCCCAGAGACAACTTTATTTTTCTGAATTGTATTTGATTGTGAAAAGAGGAGGAGGAGGAAGAGTAAGAAGGAAGAGTAGAAATCTCCAGGAAGAATAATCTAGCCTCTTAGAGGAAAATTGCCTACAAATATGAGATGACTAAATTAACTAGTAGAAATGTGATCTGAAAGCATCAGATCTCATACCTTTACCTTACAAGCGCAGTTTAGCTTGTCAAGGAAAATTGGTCTTTATAAATATCTCTGTGTAAAGTAACATTTAACTAGAGACAAAGCATTTTAGTGTCGACAGTGTTTGATTTGGTCATGTTATCTTTTTGTTTAAAAAAAACCCAACTCAACAGCAAAAAAAACCTAGTGATTATTTGTGTTTAATGCCTGTACTTCAGAATACTTTATCTGTATCAATGTATGTGAACTTTCTTTTGTCTATTCATTTATTGGTAGAAGAGTCCTGTTCTTTTGGGTGTTTCTATTTGCAATTTTTTCTACTTTAAAGTATTTTAACATACTACCATTTTCTACTGCTGCAGTGACTATATGAACCTAAGGAGGTGAACTGTAGAACCCGTTTGGGAAGCAAAATTGGGAGTATGAATTAAAGACCTGTTTTTATAAACCTTTTCAGTAGGAGAAAAGAATATTTATGATCTAAATTTTAGCATGAATTAAAAATGAACTTCGTTCTGACAGCTGAGCACAGATAAACTTAGAAATTATTCAATTTCATCCTCTTCTTGCAAGATGTTTTAAAAACATATATAATTTTAATTATTAATAAAATTATAATTTCATTATTTGCTTTTAGATGTTAGTGATAAAATTCTACCAAGAAACATAAAGTATAGTTCCTTCATTTTTTAACTTGCAAAATATGTGAAATAGCAATAGCAAGCATAATAAAAAAAAATCAGTTTCAGTAAAGTTTGGGACAAATTTGAGGAAGGGAAACTTGCTGTTTTTTCTTTCCCTAGCTTAAGTTCCCTACTGACTTGAAAGATAGTGGACAAGGTTTTCTCTAATCATACATGAAAGGCTAACCCCAGCATAACCAGTAAAATTAATAGATTACAAAGCCAAGGAAACCCTTTGTGATTGGGTGAACTTTTCTGAATAACATGAGCAGTCATCAAAGCAAGCTGTGAACTAGTTAGTGTTTAACTTAAGGCACATCTCTTAGTACAGCTACTGTCGAAAGCTCTTGTCAGTCTTGATTTTAACATATCTGCTTTGACTTTGACATGGCTTTTGACATGTGAACCATAACATCCTCAGAGTTAAGCTCAGGACAGGCAGGCTGGATGAGTAAATGGAGAGGTGGATTGAGAACTGGCAGGATGGCAGAGCTTGGAGGGTTGTGATCAGTGCCACAGGATGCAGTTAGAGGGCTGTAGCTGGCATTGTCTCTCAGGGCTCAGTACTGGGTCTTCTCAAACTTACTGATCAATGACCTGCATGGAGGGACAGAGTACCAAACTGTGAGGAGTGGACAATACCCAGCTGCTACCCAGCATTCCTAAACAGGTTTGAGAGTTGGGCAGAAAGGAACCTAATGAAATTCAACAAAGGTAAGTGTAAGATCCTGCAGCAGGGGAAGAATAACCCATGGACCAACATAGACTGAGGGCTGACCTGCTGGGAAGCAGCTCTGTGGAGAAGGACCTGGGGGATGCTGGTGGATAACAAACTGTCCCTGAGCCAGCAGTGTGTCCTTATGGCCAAGAAGATCAATGGGATCCTGAGCTGCATTAGGAAGAGCATGGCCAGCAGTTCGAGGGAGTTCCTGCCCCTCTGCTGAGCCCTGGTGAGCCTCACCTGGAGTGCTGTGTCCAGTTCTGGACTCCTCAGGACAAGAGAGAGATGGAACTACTGGGGCAGGTCCAGTGAAGGGCAGCAAGACAGCATCTCTTATGAGAAAAGGCTGAGGGAATTGGGCCTTTTTTAGCCTGCGAAAGAGATGATTGGGAGGGGACCTCATCAGTGCGTATGAATGTCTGAGGGGCAGGTGATGAGGATGGGGCCAGACTCTTTTCAAGTGGTGTCCAGTAACAAGGGGCAACAGACATAAATTGAAACCATGGGAAGTTTCATCTGAATATGAGAAAAAACTATTTCAAGGGTCCCAGAAACATTGGAACAGTTGCCAAGAGAGATTGTGGAGTCTCCTTCTCTGGAGATATTCAAAACATGCCTGGACCAGTTCCTGTGTAACCCATTTTAGGTGAATCTTGTTTAGCAAGGAAGTTTCACTAGGTGATCTCCAGAGATCCAGAGTGGATTTCCAACCCCAACCATTCTGTGAGTTTCAGTGATGCAGCTCGAGATTTAGAGGTCTTGAGCTAATCTGATGAGTTGTTTCCTTCACTTTTACAAGTGTGTATCTTATTTTTCCTCTAATTCCGTATAGCCTGATGACTGCAGAGAGTTGCAGAAAAAACTCAGAAAAATTTCGGATTAAATTCTCTGCAGATGAAGATTAAGTGAAGTACAGTATGTGTGTGCATGTAAACAGTCCCTATACATTTAAAGTCACCTGAGATGATTGTTATTACTCCCCAGTTGAAAGCAAGTGAACTGAAGAAACTGAGAAAAGAATAGAGAAGAAAACAGAAAATACATCACCATGTCACCATATTAATCAGTGACACAGGCACATCGTTTAGCTTTTTGCACTTTGGATCCTAGAAGCTCCACAAGGAAACAGAAATATTGAAAGATACAGCAAAGGCCAGCAGGACAACCAACAGTATAGAAAAATTTACGTATAAGGCATGGCTAAGGGTGGTATGAGTAAAGTAAAATAGAGGTCTTCAACTGCAAGGACAGATAAGAACAGTATGCCATAGCCCTGTGTGAAATCATGGAAGGATTAATATGATAAATAAGAAACTATTATTGTCTCTGCTAGTGGAAGAAGTAGGGAGTATTGAATGAAACTATCTGGCAGCAAATTCAAAGCAAAGGTATTTTGATTGATGAGTTATAATTAAATATGGAAATTTGTCACAGGATGTTGTGGAAAGTGAAATTTTTTGCAGGTTTAAAAACAACTGGAAAAGCACTTCGAGAGTTATCTTATAAATAAGACATTATCTCAGGCTCAAAAAAATCCCTGAACTGCAAATAGCTAGAGGCAGGCAGAATGCTTCTGAGGAAGTATCCCTGTGTATGTACCCTGATTTCAGTCATCCTTAGACTCATGCTCTTGGTTATTGTTGTGCAGAATTTGGGGCTGTATGGAGCTTCTGATGAATATGGTGTGACCTTTCCCAAGTGATGCGCTTCTTTCTTCCCTGTTTGTAAGCTGTTATAGAATCACTAAATTAATATTTAAAATTTGAGAAGCTAACAGTTCAAAACTGTTGGAAGGTATTGAGGTCCTGTAAAGAATTGACTTTCCTGTAATTTTAAGATTTTTAGCACACTTGCTGGATTCATCACTGGCTGATACATAAGTATATATAGAGGAATAGCAAGTTGAATTCCTTGTAAAGCATCAATACTGCTCATTGAGGCAGACTGTACAAATGGGTATTTATAATGTCTCATAGTTTCAGGAATATTGAAGAAGTCTAGGGAGTGTCTTTCTAGAACTGAGAAAAATCCTATTAAATGGAGTTACTTAGGTAACTGTAGGTCCATGAATTTGGTATCAGTTCTGGGAAAAAAGGGATGGAAAAGCTGATATAGGATTTGGCTAACTGAGATATAAAGTGTGGAGGCAGCCCTTGCAGGACTGAAAGTTAGTCAAGGACCAGGTATCACAAACAAAGTGAGAAATGAGCTGAGCAGATGTATGTTGAGGCTGTTAGGCTGCAGGTTTTGAGTTGCCAGGAACACAAAGGTGCATCTGCTGTAACAAATCTTCCTTCTATGTGGATGCTGCTTTGCCATGTCAGACCCGTCCCAAAGCATCTGCCATAAATGTATGTAAGCTCTTGTGCTTCTATTTTAAGTCAGAGTTTGTACTGATAGAGACCTGAATGTCTGCCCTGTGCATTGTCACCTGTAGCCGTATACTGGTTTTGTGTGAACTGGCTCTGCCTGTTTATTAAAAAAAACCCCCCAAAAAATGCCAAAATCAAAACACCTCCCCCAATAGAAACAAGTAACAAAAAAGCTCCAAAAATAACAATAAAAAAATATAAAAAAACCAACAAAAAGACCAACTCTCTATATATGAATATATATTAAAATATATATATGAATACAGATTAATTTTTTTATTTATGAATATAACCATTATCAGTTGGTTTGGATTTTTGAAAGATAGCTCTTTCCATTTGGTTGGCAGTACTGCATAATATTACCCTCATGTATTTATAGTGCAAATGGTTTGAAGTGTTTTAGTGCCTTTTTTCTCATTACAGTAATTTTTGGAGGCAGGGGATTATTTAATGAAAGGCTTGAGAGAGACGTAAATGGCCATGGTGAATTTTGTGTTCATTTGTAACTCAAGGTAAAATAGGCTAACTGAATCAGTGATTTAACTATAGGAGCATAAGTTCTGGATTTCGTTCCTTACTTTCTATTAGCTGATATAAGTTCTTTTAATAAAAGGATGGAAGTGTAAAAGTATCTTACGTTTTACCTCTAACATAGTAGTCTTGATAGACCTGATAGTGAATGCAGAAGCTAGGCCAACAGCTCAGCAATATATGTACCTCCAAATCTGTGCTCCTATTTGTGGATTTCTTTTAGCTGATATCTGCCCAGAACGGGCAGTGGGCACTTTTGGTTTGTGTCTAATTCGCATAATTTTTAAAAAACTTATTAAACCAAATCTTACTGCTTTAATATTTGTTACTTGCTGAATGAGTTGGGAAGGGGGTCCTGTATGTATGGACCACATATGCTGTTTTGCTGAGCAGATGCTCTCTCTTTGAGCAATTGCCTGTTGTTATTTTGTGACGTGGTTTATTTATTTCACATATACAAACAACTCAATACAGAGTGGAAATGAAAAGATATCTTTGTCAGGTGCTCAGTGATCCTTAAACAACTGATTATGATAAAGGGGGAAAAATAAATATTGACTTACTGCTTTCAGGTGATATGATTTTCTGTAATTACACATTTTGGAAAACACTTAGTGACTCTTGGGCACCTGGTGTGATTCTTGGGAATGGTCCTGTAGAGGGCAAGTAGTTGAACTCAATGATTCTTGTGGGTTCCTTCCAACTCAGCATATTCTGTGATTCTTTGGTATTTATTTCTGATTGCATGGAAGATTAGGTTTTGAAATTAATAATAAACTGTTCATTTAGTTAGTTCATTTGAATTCTTTGAGAATAAGTGAGAGAAGTAATGCACTTAAAATAAAAATAGCATATATCTTCATGACTTAAAATTTTTAATGAATACGTCTGAAAAAATCACCATTTAAAAATATTATATATTGAAAAAAATGTTAGTTCTATCCAGTGCTTCTTCCTACAGGTAAGTTTTCCACTTGTTCTTAGACTTCTCATATTTTCAACTGAGCTTAAAAAATCCTTAACTGCTGTTCTCAGTTTAGAGGTTTCTAAAACAAAAGATTTTGAGTAAGCCTTTTGAGATCTTCTTTGAATAATCACCTGATTTTTCTTAAATAAGGATGTTGGTTAGCTGACACTTTTAGAGTTTGGAGTGGTGTTTTGCTTTGGGGGGAGGGGCGGGTTTTTTGTTTTGTTTTGTTTTTAAACCATGAAAAGTAGTATCTTTTACAAACGAGAAGGCAAAAACTCAGAAAACATTCAAGTTAACAAAACTTCTAGTGCGAGAACAGTACTTGGAGAAACAAAGGTTGAATTCCAATTCTTGTTTTTCTATATTTTTTAATATCCAACTCTGAACCACATCTAGCAGATACAAAGCTGTCTTTTCAAATCAGCTGACAAAGGCTATATTGCATTTGCTGCTTGTTGCAAATTATTGGGTTGTAATAGGCTTTGATGGTTCAAGTTATGGAAATCGTGAACTGTTGAAACTTACAGCCATATTATTTTAGTTTATATTGTACAGAACCTACTTCCTCACTTATGAATATTTCCTGGTCTGTTGGATGTGACACAAGGTATCAGCGCTTGTTTTATAGGAGCTGTGAGGAGGCAGGAAGAATTCATAGTGAATCATGGTGGTATGTGAAGTGAAACATGGGAAAAAATGATTGAGAAAGAAAAGGACAGAAACTGGGGAAATATAGAGGGTTCTGCAACTTGTCAACAAAATGGCTGAGTTATGGGTACACTAGCAAAAATTCCATGAAGTTCTCATTAAATACAACAAATGGGAGAATAGAAATATCTTTGCCTGTATTAAGCAGAAGACTTAAGTGTGTTTAGAGAAATGGGTTTTCCCCCCTGCCATGGCAGTGAAAAATGTGACTAGTAGAACAAGTTTCAAATATATAAAGTATGCCACAGTAATATGCATGAGATGACCCCTTTCTTGCAGAAGTTGTTTCACATTATCCTGCCATTATTTTGGGAATATGTTGCTGACTCCTTATACTATGAGCCTTGTCTTGTATCCATTCGAGTTTTTTAGTCTCATACTATTCTACCAGTCTTTGGCAAGTAAGTTCAGTTTTGTAGCACTTGCTAGAATTCTTAAATGCTTTGTGCATAAGTGAAGGGTTCATAACTGGCATTTGTGAATGGCAAATTAGTCTGTCTTTAGCAAGCATCAGGCTAGAGAGATATTGTTTTAGTAAGTTAGCAAAACATAAAAAGAAAAAAACAGAAAGAAATAAAGGTTATATTAAATACAAATATCATATAATCAGATATGCTAAATGGAAACAAGGGAAGTGATACAGAGAGAAGTAGAGGAGATACTTAAAACAATTCTAGAAGAAGAAATATTGCATCTTAATAAATAGAAAAAATTGTGCGACAACAGTAAGAGACAGTAGCAGCAAAAATGTAGTTTTTCAAAGCTGCTATTGATTACAAAATTGACCAGTGTGAAAATATAAATGGTATGTTAAATGATATAAAATTCTTAATCCTTTTTTAATTTCAAGGGTTGTGGAAGGTTTTTGTATCTGAGAAAATGTATCTTTCTCTATGTCTTTTAAGTGTAATTTTTTGATTAAAAGGTACAGTGTTTATTTTTCAAGCCCTAATAGATAGTAGAATCTCATTCTGAAATGTTTTGCATTCTATTTTCATATAGAATTCATGTCTATGTGACTCATGTGAATGCTGTAAAGGAGTGAAAAAAATGAGATGACCTGCACCTTCTTTTTTATAGTTTAACTGGTGAATGGATGTCCAGTCTTCTTATTGACACTGTACACAATACCTTGGGGTGCATTACCATGGTGCTGTTTCCTTACTGTGCTGTAGTTTATCTTTCATAAATAACTGATCAACACTTCTAGCTTTATTTAATATTCTTTTATATAAACAGAAATTTATTATTCTGTAATAAAATATATCCTCTTACATCTGGTGCTGTGGTGCAAAATGTTTGCTTTGCCAGATTAAACTGATAATGAAGTGCAATAAATGTTTTGAGGTACTATTAACAGAAGCATGGCATTTAAAAAATTTCTTTCTTAAACAGCCATGCATGGAAATATGTATTGAATATTTTAAAATATTTAAATCTTAGAAAATATTTCACCCTGGTATAAGTCAAGAGATCATTTAAGAGTTTTTCCTTTGAATAACCTTAATATCAAAAGAGAGATGTTATTTTTACAGTATAGGAAATCTAAGAACATCGAACATCTGTCATTCAAGAATTTAAACTTCAGTGTCAGTATAAAGAATTTTAAATTAATTCAGTTATTTTTAATACATTAACATACATGATGTGATAAACAATCAAAGCAGTATATGAAATAAGAACTTACCTAGGAGATACTTGACTGATGCTTTGTCTGTGCTCTGTCAGAATATACTGAGACTCACTCAGCAGATAGGAAGCTTTTTTCTATTTGAAATGCATTGTGCACTCTCGTCTTGTGATTTCTCTTCCACAGCGTCTTCTTGTTCACTGCTGCTTTGCTCTTGTGGTATTGGTTGTTTCCAGTTATTTCCAGGTATCTTCAATATCTGAGTTCTTCCACATTCAGGATTTTTGTTAATTCTGCCCTGATCAGGTAACAGAAAGGACCTGTGAACTTTGCATCTTTCCCTCCCCACCAAAAAAAAAAGTAAGAAAAAAAAGGCAAATTCACTGACCCCAGTTAACTCAAGCATTCAGCACCCATTTAAAAAAAATCATTTAAATATTTGATATCCAGTAAATTCCATCTGTTTTCTGGTGCTGTTCCAACACTGAAAAGTTATTTCCCTACACATTTTGGTAGCATCCACATTTTAGATTTTTGTAGGAAATGTACAGGATCAGTAGACATCAGGTTTTAACTTTTAATCCATGCAACATTATTCTGTGAAGGATGATGAAGGTCTGCCTCTCTCAGCTCCTCATGCTTCTGTCAGACACAGATGTGAAATGCTGCTTTAGAGAGAGGGGAAAAAAAATCCTAAAGGGTGTAGTGTTTTGTCATCTCTCAGGACAGTGAGCACGCATGGCATCAATGAGTGGCAGACACGAGCTATTCAAACCAGTCGCTGAACTGACAGGATGACGCTTTCATACATAATAGAACCATTAATTATTTCTTCTGATGGACGGCAGTGTGTACTAGAAGAAAAAAGCAGCAGATGATAATACTAGGTTTGATAGGTTCTCTGTATTTTATCAGCTTGTCATTAAGAAACAAACTAGGAAAAAACCTGCTGTTTTGGAATATGATCAGGTAAAACAGAGTAAAATTGTTTTGATGTCATTTATAGGGTCAAAAAGTCCAGTCAGGTTAAGGTCTATTCAAAGCTAGCTTTTTATAAAAAGGATGTTCTCAAGGATCTGCTTTAAAAATCATGGTTTGTGTTTTGATTCATGTAGCCTTTTATTTGGGAAACCTGCCTGTTTTCTTGCAGGTTTTCATTTATAACTTAATTTATAGATTAAACCCACACATTTCTTTTTCTTTCCCCTGCAAAAGGAAACCTTAACATTAAAAAAATATTTTTCAGAGGACTCTCTGTATGAAGATTATGTTCAAGCTCATTACACACTTTGTATCATAGACATTCACAAATCCATTTTTAATTAATTTAGAAATTTAAATTGTCTGATTTAATGTTGAGGAACTGCTCTCTCAAGGTTAATATTTTGAAGAACTCACTTCAATGTAGATTAAATATGAATAAATATTAAATAAAATATGATTGGTAAAATCTTAATTCACAGCATCAATATTGTTAAGGACAATGTATGATGATTGTGGGGAAAATAATGCGATGTTTAGAACTTTTCCTTAAAATAGAGTATTTTTTTTTCTCTCAGAATCTTCTTTAGTGTAAATTTGCTTTTTAGATTTATTGACAAGAAAATGTTTACAATCAATTTATTTCTTTTTTTTTTTGCCATCTGTACCTTGAAGATAAAGAAGAGATAAGATGATGACTGCTTTAAAACCAGGATGAAATATAAACCCCACCAAAAAGGTGATGGGAGGAAGGGCTACTTCTGCTGGTTTGTACTTGTTTACTCCAATTATAAGGAACTTCTCTCATCATTGAAAAGGAAAACTTATCTTCATCTTCCTTGTTATGAAATGGTAGAGAGCATCTGGATAAAGCTTTTTCTAGTTTATCCAGTCAAATATCATGAGCACTGTTATGCCCTTATATAACATCAAGTAACTTTTGGAATATTTTGTTCTCTAGCTTGCATTCTGTCTTGCTCCAGACCATATCCAAGCCTAGAAGTATATGATGCCTGTAACTTTAAATCTAAGTTGTCAATTTTGTCTCTTTCAGTAACAAGTCGAGTTGCCAAGGATACAATGGGTACATGATATAAAGTCCATGCTGAAAGTACTGGAATGAGACATACTTTCTGAAATTGTATTAACACTTTCTCTCTCATGATTTCTGTCTTCACATGCACAATCCATGCCTGGAGATGGTGCCCAAGCTGAACTGAAAGTGTCCTGAATTTATTAGCATATTTAATAAAGCTATTGATTCTTATGGAAACCTTCCAAGTAATTGGAATCTGACAAGGCACAACCTTTGTATTCTCAGATAATCTGGGAGACAAACAGTAGCCTGATCTGCTTTCCCCTTTGCAAAGCAGAGGACTCAAATATCTATTGTGTGATTATCCCCTGAAGAAGTCCTGAAGCACAAAATTATATATATATATATCTCCTACTTTCTTCCTCTCTTCAGGAAAAGGTAAACTGAGCTTTGTGTGTGTTAGTATCAGAAGTATTCTGCTGTCTCAAACCTGGAGATGAGGATAACTCAGATAAAGCAGCATGATAAAATTTACAGGATGACAATAATTCTGACATTTTCATGTGCAACTTTAGTCTGGGATAAGACGTGATTAAGAATTCAAACACAGAAGATGAAGGTGGTTAAAATTTTCAACCTTGAATACAGCACAAAGGGTTTTATTTAGGAAGGTGTTCTGAAAATCTTTTCTGTTTGGTCAATCTGCAACAGGAATAAGTTATATATAAGCTGCATGACTAAAGTGGATGTATAACACCCGCTGTGGAGAATGTAGCTGATATGACTGAAGTAGCAAAAGCTTCAAGCATGCACCACTGAGAGCTCCAGAGGGCCTGTAGTCCATCTTCTGATATCTACTGGATATCTATGTGCTCTTGGGGATCACTTCCCTGCACAGTTTGGTTATCTTGGAGTTGCAGGGTGGCCTGATGTGGGATTCCATGCTCGTAAATAACATCAGTTGATGTGAAGTTCTCACACCTCTGAGCCAGCAGTAAGGAATCACAGGGGACTGGCTACATCCCTCTACTTCCTTTCATTTGGATCACATGTGTGTTGTCTTCTGCATAACTTTGTGACAGCAGAAAAGTTAGCTTTGTAGTGAGGCAAAAGTCCTGTACTTGGACAGACTTCTGTTTCAGTTCCTATTTTTTTGAATGGTCTTATGCACAAAAATCTACTATGTAGCTTTAGTTAACAATGGGGTGAAACTCTGCACCTGAAGGTTTGATCTAGGGTGAATAATGTACTTACCTGCTTTAAGAAGAGTGCTTTTTAAAAGTCAGATACAAAGTGAGCAGAATGTTTTCTTAAAAATATTTTGCATTTTAAGTGTGTGAGCATTTGATTTGAAAGCCCACTGAAATTTCATTGCCATCTCACAGTGATATTTAATATTTACAGTATCAAAGCTGTGAGCTTTGCAAATAGTATTAAGCCTGTGTTAGTCCATTCACGATTAATGATTTTGGATTCCTCAAGTCCCAAAGGCCAAGTATTACCCCCACTCTATGAAAGTAATTTGTCAAATATATTGGAAAAAAACATTTTTTTAATAAGCCTGCGTGATCAGTAAAGCTGTATCTCAGTGAACCATTTCTACAAGTTATAAAATGTGTGATAATCACTAAAGTTAGCGTTGCAAATGAATTTGGAAAAACCCTAGAAAAAGACATAATGTTAGAGAATACTTCTAAGCATTTTCCTTTTTGAGAATTTTATCAAGTGTTTACCATTTATCTAACAAACAGCTATGCACATGGAAATTCTATTTTTACCTTTTTTCTGAACATTGTCATTCAGATTTTAGAGAGCTGTATGATTACCTGTTTCAAGCAAGTTGATAACTAGTGCTTGCTTTTCAGAGAAAAGAGGTATATTTATCAGAATTTTTAAATTGCTGAAGAACTAATGATCTGAAGAAAATGTCATCATTATTTCTGCTTTTGTTGCCAAGAAGTATTTCTTGCCTTTGTGAATAAAATACTCTTTTACCTTCTTTTATCTCTTTTTCAAGGGAGGTGTTTATGTGTATTTGTTGTGATCTCATATCAATAATCATTGATTATTGCAGACTAAATAATTCTCTTTTGTCAATGGAATAGTTGATTATCTTCCAGCTAAATGAAGTTCATCTACAAAACTGTATTTTCAGTGTTTAATATAGAATGTGTTGTGTCTGAAAATAAAAATAATCTTCAAAGTTTTAAAATTTTGAAATCAATTGGATAATTAACACTGAATAATTTTTGATTTAAGAACATGTCAACCTGAATCTTAAAATTATTTTGAATTTAACAGCAATATTTGCTAGCTCTCAGTGAAAGTAGATTCTTAGGCATTTCTTAAAATTGATTCTTTTCTCATTAAATTGGTATTTCCCATAGTCTGGAAAATGGTATAGATTCGCAAGCTCAAAAGAGAAATGGAATGAGATAGCTTAGAAGAAAAGGCATTTTTGTTACCTAGGAAATGAGTGAGTAAAAGTACTTAGCACAACTCTTTATCATGTCAGACATCTGAGGGCTTTTGTGTTTCCTAGATTTTAGTTATGGCAGTAAAGCTAGACTTGAGACAAAGTGGCTTTAATATGAAAATCTTTGAAAAGATAGAGAAATATTTTATTTTCTACTTTTTTAGTCAAAGTTTTGCTAGTAGATGAATTTGGACAGAACGATGTAATAAAAATGTGTACCTACCACTACTCTAATAATGATAATTTAACATTATTTCTAGTGCTGTTGGCTGCTACTAACATTTTGTTGGAAATTTTGTTCAGTGAAATTTTGCAAGAATGACACTTGCAATTAAACTTTTTTTTTTTTTGAGAAAGATAACTAGTGTGCTAACACAGATTCCAATGAATTTGTTTTAGAAATCATATTTTTAGCATTTTTATGTATTAAAATTTGACTGTCTTGGTATGTTTTTCCCCATTATTTCAATATTAGAAAGAGCCAAAGATTTCTGCTTTTGTTTAACACAGTATTAGGAAGGGTAAGTAATGCTTGTTTCACAAATATATGAGCTTCAATTATATTTTTAATCACATTTTAATTGATGGATCAGTATTTGTGAATGTAGTGTCTATTTGATTCAGCCAAATTACAGCAGGTTGCTGTTACTAAACTATTCAGATTGGTAACAAATTATGGAACTGTTTTGAAGACTGAACAGTTTTGCATAATTGTTGTTTGTTAACTTGTGATATTTGATAAATATGTGCTCACCAGATGCTGGCCAGATATCTTTCAATTGACTAATTTTTGGAATGATTATGAAAAAAATGGATTATGACCTTGGATTTGTTTTGGATTTTACACTATTTTGGCAGCCCTACCCCTCACCAGTGTTAATGACAAGTTTTACAGGCTTTTTGGTGTGTTTGTTTGTTTGTTTGTGTGTTTGTTTTTTAGTTGGTTTGGGTTGTTTTGTTTTTGTTTGGTTTGATTTGAGCTGGGTTTTTTTGGCAAAAATAGGGAGCGGTGACACTGCGGCCACAAATTTTGCAAGAGTTTGTGGCGGGTGGTGTCAAAAATTTTTAAGTTTTGCTTTTGCATATTCTTCCTTTCTCTCTCAATTTGATCTTTCTAGTTGCCATAACAACTTCATAATAGCAGCACATTTACTGCTGTAGTTAAGGTTGTGTCAGCACTTCCATTATAAGCTACTGTTTTCAGGAATTTCTAATTTATTCTCAGGCTTAAAAATGGCATACACTAAGTCTATGTAATTGGTTTTAATGTATGGTACCAACTTTTTGAAAGCTGCTGTTGTCTGAGCTCTGATGGCATGTGTAAAATAGCATATTGTTCCAAGTGGGTTTTTTTTCTTTTCTTTTTTTACTGAGAAGCAGCAAAACATTTTTAGTCTAAAATTAATTTTGACTGGTTCCCATCTGCCAGAGGTATGAGAATCAACATGTTCTTTTGCTCTACCACAATGCCCCATCACGCCTGTATCCAGTTAGACCCATCTGTTCCTGTTAGTTAAAAGGTTAGTGTGAACATGGCGCTTTTCTGGGAAGCAGGAAAAAGATAACCTTTTTAATAACAGAGTTTCATATCTCATTAAGAAATAAGTGTTTGACATCTTCAATACTTTCATAGTTATTTTTATGTTAAAAAAAGACTAGCAATGTTAAGTGGTGGATGATTTTTGAAGGGCAAGAATTAGAGGATGAGCCTGTTTCTAGTATTGAAAAAAGTCAGTTATTCATTGCAGATGCAGTTCCTCTTGCAGAGTTTTAGCAAGGAATTGAGTATAACTACAATACAACTTTCTGAGATCTGAAAACTGTTTAACCTGGGAAAAGTGTCAAAGCAGTTACATAATTTGCTTAAGGTGTTCTGTAACTCCTTGAGTGATTCCACTAAGCCTGTGATAAAGGGATTGTTTAAAGACTTCATTTCACTCAAATAGATTTTGGAGGTTTTATTTAAACACATTTATTTCAGGCAAATTTACAAGGCACAGCACGAACTTGCTTCCCTGAATAATTATGAATTATATACTTGTGAGGATTCATGAGAATTTTGTTTGCTTTCTTTTTTTCACCTATCTGATTGCCAAATG
This sequence comes from Oenanthe melanoleuca, assembly GCF_029582105.1. Lineage (NCBI taxonomy): Eukaryota > Metazoa > Chordata > Aves > Passeriformes > Muscicapidae > Oenanthe > Oenanthe melanoleuca. The sequence goes on from NC_079339.1 coordinate 30,574,257, forward strand.
TATTGCAAGACACTTGCCCCTAAAACAAAATAATGTAGTTTTGCTGCAGGAGACAGTATAACAGTATGTTATAAAAAAGCCCCAAAATGTTCATGTTCTTTTTAATCCCAAATTGTTTTGATTTTACTTTGAAGTCTTCACTTACATAAAATTACTTAAATTTGAAGCATGTTCTTTTTTACTTTAGTTAATCTATGGTACTGCTTCACTGTAAAAAAATACAGTGGCAGCTATTTAGACATTTGTATCACCTTGGTTGATCTTTGTAAAACTTCAGCAACTACGTGTAACTTTAAAAGAAAGAGTAATTTGATTTGAATGGTCTGTAGTGATCACAGCTGTTCGTTTCAAAGGCAGAGTTCTTTGATTTTTACTTTTAAAGGAAAATATATCTAATTTAATCATCCTAGTTAGAAAGTATTTGTTTATATATATCTTATTCTGAAGAAAGATTGTAGATATTTCTCAAGTGAGAAATATAAATAGTTTTGTAAATGCTCATTGATGCCTTCAGCACAGACTTCCTATTTGATTCTAGACAGGTGAAATATTCAGCCTGGATATCCTATGCCTGAACACTTCATTGCTCTTAATGTGTTTTCCACTTTCCTGCCAGAATTGGTTTAATTGTTAATTGTTTTCTGTAGCATGGCTTTGAAATCATATTCAGAAAATTGCTTTTGAGAGTTTTTTCCCAACTGAGTATAAGACTTAACAGCCAAAACCCTATAAATGTTGCAAGAAAACCCACTTAAGTGCTCCATAAAGAAATTATTTTGAAAGTTCTTTATTATTATGGTATTTGCAAATGGCATTTCTTTTGCTAGGTTTTACAGAAGCCTGCATTTGTTCTTCTATCATCTTTTGTTAGTTTCTCCTTGTACTTCCTCCCCATTTCCTGAATTCATGGAGCTTTGATTTTCTGAGGGTTCTTAGACCTGGAGGATTAGTATTAAATTTAAGCATGAAGGGTTAGTTTCTTTCTAGATTCTGTGTCCTGTTGTGATTCTCATTGTAGAAGACTTTATCCTGTCTGTGGTAAGGAAGAGTTAATGGAAAATTTTTCATCCTTTGCATCTTTCATAGCGCTGAGAAGTTACTCCCTCTCATCTCTGCAACTGTCTTCATAGGAGTAAATATCTGAACAGAATCCTACCTTGGTGCTGTGTCAATCTTCAGTGTATTAGAGATTAGGTAGGGGAAGTACATATTTACGAAGGGAAGATTTAAACAGAAGTACAGATCAGGGTTTGCAATTTTTTTTAAAGTCCAGTGGTTTGCAAGTTGTATAAGCTATTATCTATAAATGCCTAGGTACAGCTTGTTTCCAGAAAGCAATCAGCAATAAGTCCCCTTTCTTCTTCCTTCATGTCTTCTATAATTTTGAAAACAGTTCCCTTAAAACATATTATGTGGTTGTAAAATTACTGAAATTGAAAAAGCTTTTTGGACATTCACTAATATAAAATTTTGTGTCCTTTCTTTCTAATAGATAAACATTAATTTCACTGAAATTCTATTGTTCAGCCTTCAGTTGAACTAAGGTTCAAATTTTAAGTTTCAGACTTATCTGAAAGGTTTTAAGTTTCCCGCAGGTTTTATCCTAGGTTAACTGGTGTTGTTTGTGAGCCATGTGTGTAGATGTCACCCAGCAGATAGTCATGTGTCTGAACTCATGCCTGTAATTCAGGTGGTTTCATAGTGGTGTGTGGTTCATTCTCTGTCTTGTGATGTGACAAATGAGCTTGATGTCTCTATTTTGCAGAAGGGCAAAACTATCCCACAAAAGACACAAAACTTTCTAGTTTCCCAGTAGGTGTCTTCTGGAGTCTTCCAGAAGAAGTACAAAAACAGGTCTTGTTCAAAAACCTGAATAATGTTCTTTCTGTATCTCCGCTTTCATACATATATTACTTAGGAAGAGGAAGTCCTTTCTTGCTTTCAGATTGTATGCAGGTTTTTCTAAAGACTCATTTTATAAGCTTAGCAATTTGGAAGTGAGATCTGTACACAAAAAATATATTTTGAACTTGCCTAATAATTAGGGCACAATTAAGGACCACTGCAGAGGTACAGTTTAAAATCTAGCCCAGTAAGTAATGAATTCAAAATATTAAAGATACTGGAATTTTAGTTTGCTCTTCCAAATTCTGTATTTTGCTCTCTGTCTATTAAGTAACCTTTTATGGTTTATGCATTTTAATCCTGTAATTTTACCAGTTTAAAAACATCTACTGGAGCCATTACCAGAACTAAGAATCGATGAAGTAATAAATTCACTTTTACAGTCTACTTAAAAGCTACTTCTAATAATAGATAAGGAAGTCTAAAGGAGAAAGAAGTCCAGCTGTCCTTTGGAAGGGGATTATCAATGAATAAGGTACCACTGAGAGTGCACACTGGAAGGCCAAAAAATCAGGAAAGATGAGAAACTTACAAATGTCTCTGCATCATCAGTACATTATCTTGCTGTTTTATATAAATGTAGAGGCATTCCTTGTTGAGATTCATTCTTTTGCATTTTAGTCAGGACTTCACTATTCAATTATAAAATCCTAGGAGCCCAAGTTTATCTCTGCCCACTTGTGGAGCAGGGACTGGGATTGTGTCTCAGAAGGAGGATGTTCTGTTTTGTTTCAGTGTTTGGTTGAGGGTTTTTTTTCCCTCCTGAGGATTTACTGCTTCAGCATTGAGAACTGGAGGAAAAAACCTCAGTAGAACAACTTTATAATTATTTGTGACAGATTCCACTTAACTCTCTTTCATTTCAAAATTATTTTAGAATTTTCAGAAAAACTGTATTTTGATACCTCGTGTTTCTTTTACAATTTCAAGGATGCTATATCTGCAGGATAAACAAATCTAAATCTAATGCAATACTTATCTGTTTGCATGCTGAGTGTTTTAAATATGCTCAGTTACAATTTCTTAAATTGCATTTGTAAAATTTTGTCAAGTATAGATGTCCCAGGAGAGAATTAGCCTCTTGCTGAGTAGTGCTGGGGGAATGCAGATAGCATCTTCAAACACCTATTTGGGCATGCAATTCTGGTTTTGTCACTGAAACTACAGGTCAAAAAGTATACCCTTACACCTTGGTGTCCAATGCTTCCAGATGTGTTTCTACATCTGCAGTAGGAATGTACAGTAGGAAAGACCCAATAACTTTTAATATATATCTATTTATTTACATAGTACTTTAATGCAATTATTTTCCATTTCCATTCAGCTGTGGGTTATGAAAATATATACTTTGTTTTTTCATTATGTGCTTTTTGAGTGACTCAATGTATGAATGCATTTGTCAGCTAGATTATGAGTATCATGCTTTATGCCTTATCTCAGCCTTATTTTTAAAGAATCTCTGGCTTTTCTTCCAATCCCACAAACGTCAAGTCTCAGAGGGGAGCACAAGACTCATGCTTCTGTGATTCATCACATGGTCTCCTGCCACACTGCAGGCATCCTGCATAATGGCAGCAAGAGACTCCTCTCTCTGTCAGCCCACATGTACAACATGCTTGGGTGGAAAAGATTTGCAGACCAAAGAGGTCTGGCCATGAAGAGCTGGGTAGGAGGCAACAGGGCTGTGCAGAAGCACAGAGGAAGCCTCAGACCTATCTTGCTGTTGTGATACCTGTAGGACAGGGACATGTCTCACCTGGGCAGATACAGATATATGTCTGCATCATCAATGAATAGGGTTGCCCATTCCCATTGTAGTGCTTAATGCATACAGCTTCTACATTTTATCTTGTGTACTTCAGAGATCTGCTTTTTGGGAAAGCCTGTCTTGTTGATTGCCACTTTAAAATAGAGACGAACATTAAAATTCAATGCTTGCAAAAGAATGTATCTATGCACTTAAAATATCTCTTACAGAGACATGACCACTTGTGTGATGCGAAGAAAAAGGAAATCAAGCTGTTCTATTCATCTAGAGACTTTGAGTATCTTCAGAAATGTCGGGCTTTCCTTCCTGCAGGACATTTGAATGGAGCAGTGTTCCATGAAATCTACCCTCAGTTGGAATAGGCTGTGTATGCAGAGGAAAGTTTTGTTGTTCTATCCTTTGTCCTTCTAGGAGATTTGTTTGGCCTGCCTCCTGGGGAATAAGCACATCTTCACAGTCACCTGTTTTCCACAATTTGAATTAATTTTTTTAGGGTAGCCATCAAGGATCATTTTTTTCCCTTTCTCTTGAAGGGAGTGGGGAGTGGGAAGGGTATTGTCTGCAAAAATCCTATTTGTTACCCATGTGCAGCAAGCCAATAATCAACTATCAAAAATTTTTACAATTTGTACATTTTAGCAAACTAAGGAATTAGTGTTCATTTGCTACAAGTTGTATACTTCTCTTATTTATTAGTATTCTGTCTTCTATTGGTTAATGATTCTCTCATTTCCTACACGGATTACTCCACGTGCTCGAGCTTTCTCTTCTTTTGGGTTGGTGGGTTTCTTGTTCCAGTGATCACAATCTCTCCCTGCTGGAATTACCTTCTAGGCAGTCAGAGCTGATTTCAGCACAGTTGCTGAGTTGGGTTTATTGGTTTCTTGCTTATCTTAGGAGCTCTGCCAGGTGGTCTATAAATTCTGCATTCTTTGTGTCCACTTTCAGTGGGCATCCTGCTTCCCAAGCCTTGTTAACCTCTCCTAGGTCTGAGATTGCTGAGGCATGTCCAGCTCTGTACCTTAACAAGGCAATTCTACCAAGAAATAATTTGTGTTTCTAACTCATGGACATCACTTGGAGCTTGCTTGTTAGCTGCTCTCTGTTTCATGGATTAAATCTCCCTTCTTGTTGATGAAGCTTGAAAGCCTAATATAAAGATCAAACATCAAAGAACATTCTTTCCTAAAAAGATCTTTACATAGTTCACATTTTGTAGCAATGTTGCAGTACCATGTTTAACAGAAAGACATAAAAATAAGAAATTAAATCTTAGAATATAGAAGTTAATTCTTATCTGTGTACCTCAGCTCTTATTTGACTGGGCCAGGATATGTAAAAAATCGCCTTCTAGAAGCAAATGGGATCTGTGAAACGGCTGCGTGCTTTTCACTAACTTTAGGAACAATGGGAGCAATTTCATACACTTTATCAATCAGTCAGATTCTAGAAATATTTGAGACCATTTTGTGCATTAGTTTGGACAGTTAACAGACAGTTTAGTCCTCTTCTTTTTTTTGTTTTTTTGGTTTTTTTAATATAATTCATTGGGTGTATGGATAGATATTCATGCTTCAGAGACTTCCTTTTTCATCATCCACTTTCCTGTTATCTCAGTAAAAACTCTTGCAAAAAAATGTCTTAAGTATAAAAAATACCTTGAAAATATTTCGACTGACAGCATTTTCTGCCTAGGAGCAAAGAAATGCTATTTGTGTAATGAATTAAAGATGACATTTACCTCCAACAGCCAAAGAGATGCTGCTATCTGTAGAAACACCTTGGTTAACAATCTTGGCTTTGAAACTGGTCCAAATGTGGATGGCTGAGTACAAAATATACCCTCTATTATAAAACATGGTTTCTTTTGATCAGGTGATCTACTTCTGAGAGTAAAAGAGGTGATGAATGTTCTGTTGGTATAACAGAAAGTAGGTGTGTAATTCTAACAAGGCTCATTAAAAAAGTACATCGAGCATGTTGACTTAGACATGTTATTTCTTCCATGTGTGTTCCAAATCACTGTAATCTTCTATGCAGACCATGCTAATAGCACAACTTCAATTTTTTTTTAATATTTTGTGATAATCCACAGGACATTCAAAAATACTAAATCATATCTCAATTAAAGAGTGGAAGCTATATATGCCCATTTATTTGATGTTCTTGAAGTAAGCAAGCACCTTCTTTGGTGAGACCAATGTTCAGAAAAATGACATTGGAGCAATCAAACATAGAAAGTTAGTCTCAGGTAGGCCTTAATTTTGTATTAGTTATAGTGACTTTGCAATAATATTTCATGCAAATTTTATAGTTTATGCTTTTATAATACTATAACCTTGTAGTGGATGTGAGGGCTACTTCTCTAGTGAATAATGATGAATGATGATATTTATTCATAGCAATGGATATGATTATAATGAATAGTATTTTATGAAAATAATGGAAAATAAAGAAGAAAGGTATTGAACGTTGAAAGTAAATGTATAATTTAGAATTTAGTCCTTGTCTTAAAGCTGCTGGATTTTTCTATTTTTTTAAACAGATCAAGATTTTAATGGAGCTTTTTTTTATGGCATTCAGTAAGAAAAACTTTAGCGGCAGAATTTCAGGTGGTTTGCTGCTGGGAATTTTTTGAATGAGATGTTGCCTAGATAGTGATTTATTTATATTTTGATCATATTCTTAAATAGAAGTAGTGATGCCACTTAGTGGAATCTATTAAGGAAACCAGATTTTTTAAAATTGGTTCATTTAAACTGTTTGTTCATAAAAATAAGAAATTAAATTAAACTGTAATATTTCTTCTGTAAGTATGGAAGGCACAATTCTTTTCTGGTGTAACTGATTGCATTTTAACAGCAGTAATGCCCATCTGCTTCTCAGGGTTTCTTGGCAACTTCAGTGCAGAAATTATAAATGCTTTAAATGATACTGCAAGTTGTATAATTTTGTTTTACTGAAGCCCTTATTGGAACACACTGTTCTAACAAAGTGTGACTAGCTATAATATGTATTTATACTTTTTTTTGTGAGTTTGGCGTGGAATTTTTTCAACATTTATGATTAAATAAATCTCTTAGAAGCTCTGGCATTCAACACAGAAAAGTGAGCTGTCATAGAATGCATGTATTAGATTGTAAAATATTATTTTTGGGGTTGTGTCATTAAATATTGGAGGTGGATTAATTTATTGTCCAGGTAGACACTTATGGTAATTCTTTTTATTCTGCTGAAAAATCAGATGACAGAGGATTTTTATTCTAATCTTCCCATTTTTGTTTTACTGATCCATAACTGTTATTTTGGTGGAAAACACGGGAAAACAATCTGAGTTATGACTGGGGAAAAATAGGAAAAGAAAATGGCCACTTCAAGCTAAAAAAACCCCAAAACCAAACTCCAGAAAATCTGAATTTGGCCTGGAAAAGAGATTACCCACCATTTTGTTAACACTGTATGTGTGTGTTTGATACTTCTGACAGGGGTCAAAGAAATTAGATGATTCTGGTGTCATGAACGAAAGAATAAGAACCTGCTGTGGTAAAAAAAAAAAAAAAGGCAGAATGGAAGCACACAAAGGATCTAGCATAAGAGTAATTAAAGATTACATTATTTTCTAATTATCTCTACTGTTAGTCGTGTTGTAGGTTTTTGAATAAAAATGAACAAAGGAATTGCCCTGCTGCTGAGCAGGGAGGAAAGTTGCTAACAGCAACTTTTGCTAAAAGTGATAAAAGCAGGAAAATGAAAACTTTGAACATTTTCTTTTTTGCATAAATTCACACTAATCAGATCCTCTCAGACTGAATAGCTAACATAATTTTAACAGCATTTGGAAGTGGGTTCTATTAGAGAATTCTGGAAATGTTATCAGTTTCAAATTTCTTCTTAGTTGAAGTAATACTAGGGAGGAGAGAGTATCCTTCCTCTATTGTTTCACTTGGTCTTGGGCAACTACTTGTCACAAGTCCTGGAGGTGAGATACTCTGTGATCAACCATCAGGCTGAATAGGCTTGCTAAGCGTTGGAGCAGACTGCCCAGAGAGGTGGTGTTCAAGAAATGACTGGACATGGCACTTAGTGCTGTGATCTAGTTGACAAGGTGGTGATAAGTCAAAAGTTGGACTTGATAATCTTGGAGGTCTTTTCCAACCTAAATGATTCTGTGATTCTGTGAAGCTGTATGAATGTTACAGGTTCACATGTTAATTCAGGTTGTCAGTTTTCAGAAGCTCTCTAGTCCAGCCTGTTGAGCAAAGCAAGGTCAGCTGTGGTCAGACTGTGTTGTGCTGGGCTTTATCCAGTAGGAGTCTCAAAGGCTGGCATTGGCTTAACCTGCTCCACTGCCTGACCCATGGTGAAAACGTTTTTCCTTATATCCAGCCTGGACCTCTCATTTCAATTTATTTCAGATGTTGCCTGTCCTTCTCTCCATGCGCATTGAGTACCCTGGTTCAATCATTTTGATAACCTCCCCAGAGGTACTGGCAGGCTGCTGTTAGGTCTCCCCCAGAGCCATCTCTTGTGCAGGTTGAACAAGTCTCTTTCCCTCAGCCTCTCCTCACAGGGAAGTGCTCCAGCCTGCAGCCATCCTAGAGGCTCTGCTGAATTTGCTGCCATTTACTGCTGTCTGTTCTGGGAGCCCAAAGCAGTGCAGTATTCCAGATGTGATCTGAGCAGCTCTGAGGGAGTGCTGCTGGCTCCCAAGCAGCTTGCTGCCTGGCAAGGCCCCTGCTGCAGCCTGGATACATCTTCATGGTGTCCATGAAAAGTGATGTGTATATTGCAGTGAGATAGAGTTAAATAGAGTTAGATTAAATATGGAAAAAACTTATACTTATGTGAGAACAGCCAAATATTTTGAGAAAAGACATTGGAGAGTCTCTGTCACTGAAGGTCTTCTATAACAAGCTAGAAAAACATCTTCCAGCAATGATGTAGGAGTAGCTGAGCCTGTTCGGGAAGGAAAAAGGTCTAGATGTTCATGTGGGGACTGTCCAAGTTCTGTGGTTTCAGAATAGTCTGAGCAGGAACAAAAGATACCAACATTTTCCTTCTAAATATTATTAACTGTTTGAATTAACATTGCATGAAATAATTGTTTATATGAATGAATATAGCCCTACATACCATAAGCTGTGGAAGTGAAAACAGAGGAAAATATTTGAGCATATGTGTTACCATTTCTGTTCTGTATTCCATTTCAATCTGAATTTTTAAAGCTCAGCACTCAAACAAGGCTCACTTAGTGACATCCTTTTATATTTCTCACAGTTAATGATACTGTTTCCATATTTTCATTAATTATTGTCATATTGTTCTCAAAATAGTGTTCTTTTCTTGAAGGATATAAAATGTTACTGTACACTGAATGTTGCAAGAAGAAATGTCTGAGGCAACTTGCAATCCTAGAAATGACCACTTGTATTTCTTCATTGCTTCTCTTCATGGTCTACTTTTTAAAGTCTTATTTCAGACTCAGATTGGTTATATTGTCATTTTATGAAATTTTCTTTGAGTTAAATAACTTGTAATGCAGTGAGAATAATTTAAATTATACTCCTGATTTTAATAAACACTACAGATATTGTGGTGATCAAATAAAATCAAAATATATACTGGGCTTCTAGATGATAATATTTTAAAATTTTTACTACAAAGCTGTAAATATAATTTATTGAAATTATTAGAAATTAGGAGCAATACCTCTTGTCTTTTGTGTCCATTTAAGTGATTGACTTTAGATTTAGCACCAGTATTTGTATGAAAAATATAATGTATTCTATATAAGAATGAAAATTCATGGAGTTTGCTTCTGAAGGAGCAGAAATCTACCCTGGAAAGATTTCTTTTCCTCCTCATAACTCCAACCAAAACTCAAATAGAAAGACTTGTGTCTTTGTGTGTGTATGTGTGTTCTGGTGCATTTGGCAACTATCTTTTAGGTATAGTGAGGACAAGGATTGCTACTGCTCCCACAGCTTGATTGAAATACATGCATTAATGGTCATGTTTCAATAAATGCTAACTAACATAAGACTAAAAATATATTTAATGCTTCATTACTTACTCTACTCTCTTGGGTTTTTAGAATACTTTAGTTTGAAAACCATTGATAGACATTGTTTCTCCTATACTTGTTTCTTAAATATTTAAGAAGTACTTAAATGTGATTGCATGAAATTCCTACTTGTCATTTGTATGTTTAAAATTTCTAATGAATTAACAAAACATGGAATTTCTCCATTGGGGATTTAATGAACTTGTGCACTTTGATCTAAGTCTTACGAACTTCAAGGTTAAAGATAAAACTCTAAGCAGGTGTGTGTATGTGAAAAACTGTCTTTGCGTGAATAATCATGCTGAACATATAAATACACAATATATTTATGTTTGTCTAATAGTATATCTTCTTTTTCCTGAGCGTTCTGCTGATCATACAGAAAAAGTGAATAATTTACATGAAGTACTGCCACAGAATCCTATTAAAATATAAACCCAAACAAGTAGGAAGTAAGTTCAGGATGCATTCTCTATTTGTGCATCTATCCATGCAGACTTTAGGCAAGTTGCTTATTCTATTATGAATTAAGAGAATTAAGGCAGATATTGTGATGTGAGATTAATCCGATTAAAATCCAGGCAATATCTGTAGTAGAGCAAAATGGAAAAATAGAAAAGAAAAGGTTCAGTGACTATTTTGTGCAATCTGATCCTCTTCTCTTGTAACTGGTATCTATAATTGTGTATAAATGAGAGACTGTTAGGACTAAATATGCTTTTCCTTTCTGATATGTTTCCTGCCTGTTGCTTGGTTACCAGTACTTTGCCACACATACATGCAAGGTATGAGCTCATTCTTCTGTCTTCAATCTTTGAGCTTTAGTGAGGAGATACATGATTAAAATTCATTATTTTTTTTCTCTCCCTCTAGCTATTAAGGGTTAAATGACTTATCATTCTACAAGATTTAGAAGTGGTTATGCATAATTTATTAATTTCATATGGAAGAATAGGCTATATATGTATGAGTCTTTCAGGGTAATTTTGATTTTTGTTTTAGGTTTTTTTTCCCTTTTTTTAGAAAATAAAGTTCTTTACTAGTTGCTGTGAAACAGCCAAATGGTTTACCATAAACTGTCATGATGACCTTGCTCAATGATGGTAGTCTTTGCCATTTCCCCTCTAGCTTATCCACAGTATTATGTTAGTGTCAGGATCACTATAGAACGGCACAACAATATTTTAAGTATTTCTGTTTTGTCTGTCACTATGGTACTTGGTAGCTTTCAACAAAGTGAAAAGAAAGGGTAAAGAATGCAGGTTAATATATATTATATTTGTTTAACTGCCTGATTTCAAAATTTCCCTGTGAACAGTCATGGAAGTAGGAAACTGAATTAAGAGATTGTCATTGAATAGATGAGCACAAGAATAGTCATATTCCCTCTATCTTGTCTCTTCCCTTCAAAAAGAAAGGATTAATACTTGATTTGTAAATTGGAATGTAGGTCAAACAGGCAAAACTGGAAACAAGTAGAAAAAGTTCTTTAATGTCAGTTGAAGATATGTTAATAATATGAGCAGTTCAGAGTTTTTCAATGCACTGCATTGCGTTTTTTAAAAATATTTTTTCTGTACATCTTAATACTGGTAGCCATTTTATAATTTCAATAATGTTAACTAATACTTGTTACAAATGTGCCATTTTACAGTAATTTCTAAAGCAAATAACTCTTGTGGTATCAGGTGTTGGAATAGTAATGCCATACTGGCATTTTCTCAAACATGTTCATTAATGGGAAATGTTTTCAGGTAAGATTGCATGTTTAACTTTTTAGAGTACAAAAAATAGACGATGTCAGCTTGATGTTAGCACTGAAAACTCTAGTGTAAATTAATGTGTACATTAAAGTTTAAAATGGTTCTTTGTGAGGTAGTTGCTTTAATAAATGTCCTTCTCTTCCTTTCTGGAAGATTATGTGTATAACGCATGAACTGTGCCTGAATCTGATAACTTCTTTAAGAGCTATCTAATATCATAATTTCTGATTTTTGGCATATCACAATTAACTGCCTTACTAAAGAGAAAAAAAACTCTTATACTTGAACTTCACAAATATCAATCTTTACTTTTTAAATGAAATCTAATTATCTCTCTGCTTCAGTAAATCTGATTTAGACTTTACATTTGTAAGGTGACACCAGTACTCACCTTCCATGGTGGGCTTCCACTGCTTGTCAGCCCAATGAGAGAAACAGCAATGGGAATGGGAAGCAATCTCCTTACCTAGGAGCGTGGACTACTTAAAAATGTGCCTAAAAGCTTATGTAATTTTTAATCCCAAAACTTGAACAATCTTTCATTATGCATTTGAATCCTTTTCATTCATAAAGTAGTTTGGTGCTAAAAAGTTAAATAATGTAAACTTTCTACAAATAATTGAAAGTATTTCCTCTTGTATCCCTTTAAGTAGCTATTAGGGAATGAGCGTGTGTCTTCATTAATGGAACTGGAAGCAAGTATTGATTTGGGGCTTTGTGGCTATCTATGTAAGTATTGACATCTGCTGTTCTTTAATTGCTGTTTATTCAATTATAAATAAAATGATTGCTTACTACTAATCCTATATCAATATATTGTTTTAATATTGAATTTTGAGGGGGTTTTGCTTAAGAAAATGGTGCATATTTTCTAAAAGAATGAAGGTAACCCTATTTAGTAAAAGCAGTAAGATGAAAATCTCTCAGAAATAGTAGCTTGAGATTAAATAAAAGCAATAAGATAAAAAAACCCCTTCAGAATTAGTAGCTTGAGATTAATTTAGCTTTTATTTAGTTCCTTACTTGTAGTTCTTAGAGGTCTCAAAATGCTGTCTCCAGTGGTTTTCAACAGTGAAAGGCAGAATGTGACTTTAAAAAGTGCCGAGTCAGCAGAGTGAAGAGCGGTTGGCCTGAAGGCAGGGGAGAGGCTGATGTGAATATAAAAGTGTCTTTCTTTCCTCCAGTTTCTCAGGTTAGTTTCAGTATTCTCATTTGTGTTCAGGTAAACCCTTGACTGGAATAGAATTGGAGAAATAGGATGTTCATGTTGTAGTTTTGATATTATTGTTTTATGCTAGCTTTATCTTGAGGTTTTTGAACATATTTGCATGGCTGATCATATTTATGAGTGACTGTATCCTAAAGACACAGATAGAACAAGCCTTGTCAGTGCTAATATGTTATTTTAAAAATATTTCCTGGTGAATTTGTGTTACTCAAACTTGGTATTTTGTATGTGTCTGAGTATCAGTGAAATTCCCTGATAATAGACTTAGTTTTTGACTGCTAACATGGTCTATATATCAGATGCTCATTTTAAAGACTAAGGTAGAGAGATTTAGGCTTAAATACTCTTCTCCAGCCATTAACTTCACTATTAATGATGGTAATAGCGGAAAGAATCAGTGCTATTTCCTACATCCCTTTTACAAGCTAAAGAAAAAAATCCATGTCAGTAATTTGTTTATATAATATGTTTTACAAACTAGTTTACTTGATGCAGTAGTACAAATAATCCTTTATGTATCATTATAGACTAAAGGATAGATTCTGCCACTTTCATTCATATTAAGTTATGTGCTGTTTTGCATTTCTTTGGTTTTTGTAAGGCCACTGTAAGAGAAAAATTCCGCTAAAGTACAGCCTGTTTGTTTCCCTTGATTGACTTGTGCAGATTTAAATTCATTGTACTGTTTCCCACTCTCTCATCTAAGTACTGGAAGCATTATTTTCCCTGAGGTTGCCTTTCATCTTTTTCCATTCTCTGGTTTTTTTTGGTTTTTTTTTTTCCTGATACTCTCTTTCTTCATTTAGATGTGGAGGAATAGATTAGGTATGTCAAAAGCCTTGATAGTAAAAGTATCTGAAACAGGTAAAAGAGGGTTATTAGCTAGTCAGGTATGAACTATAAATCAGTCAGGTAGGGAAATAATAGCACATTTTCTAGCTCTTCTCACTATATTTTATTCATTATTTGTTTTATAAAAACATCTGTATTCTTCACATTATTCCTGTGGTTGAAACTGAAGAGTTATTCCAGGCAGAGTACAGTCTTGATAATTTGTGTTTGAAAATGCAGTTAGTAGAACAGGGAGCATTAAAGAAATTACTCAAGAAATTCACGTTACTGTAGCAAAAGTGAAATGTGCTGTCTAGGATTTAGGAAGAAAGAAAAAGCTGAAATACCTGGTTTACTTAGAAGTGGGCAGCACATTTTCACTCTTCATTATTAATGAAACAAGCTTGTAGTACCTATCTCTTATGGAAGGAAATAAGCCTTGCATCCTTGTTCTGCATTTTTTTGGACAAATTTGACCTCAGAGATGATTGCTCACCTCTACCCTTTGTTTTCTATGAATTAGAATTTAAAATTAAACTAGTGCTGTGTAGTGATTTGTGATTGATTCCTTTGAAGAGAGAGACTCAGTCTCTCTGGAGGTTTTGTTTCGGATGTCAGTGAACACCTGTTCAGTTACTGCAATTATGTCCTTGAAGTCCTGACTGTGGTCAGTGGCTAGTGGACCTTTAGACATAAAATACACTAAAAAGGGATGCAACACAGAAAGATTGCTATCCTTGGCAAATATTTTATAAAGCTTCTGGTATCTGAAGAGTTAGTAGGCCTTGTAACATAGACTTTTTTAGGGAGGCTTTTTAAGTATTAGGGCAAGACTGCTGTGTAGCAGCACAAGCACTTAACAGGACTTTTGGGTTATGGATAGCTTTATCCATGCATAGCCATGGCAGTTCTGCAGCAGCATAGATGCAATTTAACTTAGCTACTAAAAACATAGGATTTTAATAAGGATTTTCCAGTTGTGGAGTATTTGTACTATGGAGGTGGAATACTTCAGGGTAAAGTGTTCTGAGAATATGTCATCATTTTAGAAAAAGTGTTTGTGCCAGCCTACATATAGATAGCTAGAGCTGTTTAATAATTGCTGTCTTCCATGAGCCTCCTTGGCACTAAAAAACCAGCATGATTAACCCTCATTAAAACAAAGAGATTAATTTCTTATTAAAATTAAAGACCTTTTTTTTAATCATTCAGCTTCATGCTATTTAGAAAGATGTTCAATTATTAAAAGGCTGCTGTAATTTAATGGACTAGGAAGACACTGTACTTCACTAAATTATATGAAGTGCCATGGTTTCCCTTGATACAAAAATTATTCACCTTGCATTTCTCAAAATATCTAAGCTTTCATCTTATTTCTGGATGTCAATTTAAATCTTAAACTTAACCCATAAGACTTGAAAATAAAAATACTTTTTCTGTAGAGTGTTCATAAAAATAATGGTGAGTACTTTCATGAGTCTAAGTCTTGCAACTGCACAATCAATACTTCTTGTGAAATACTAGTGCACTGTACTTCCTTATTTATAAAAAGTTTAGATCTTACTAAAGCAGATGAACAAAAGGCAGGTGTTAGAGATGGTTACACCTGGGCATGTGGTGTTGCACAGGGACATATTCCAAGAGGTCCAAGTGTGAGCAAGTTGCACTCCATAAGCCATGTGAGCAAATAAAATATGTGGAGCCCCTCGTGGAGTCTGTGTTGTTATTGCTTTGTTGTTATCTTTTTGTCAGTGCACTGCTTCGCCTTAATTTTGGCTACAGATATTGAAGCTTGGATGTTTATTTTAATGTAAGTTCAACATTTTTAAATTCTAGTCCATGGCTACTCTGACCAAATATATATGCTGAGATATTTATATCTATCTCACTGATGATTCATGAGTTAATGCTTTTCTCTCATGTTCAGGGAAAAGTTTTAGAATAAGAGAATTAATTGCCAGTAGCTCTGCTGTTGCGTTGTGCTGACCTCATCACATGCAGGAGACATGGAAGCTGATTTTTTTGTTGTGCTTTGATGTTACAGTTTTTGCTTTGTAAATATTCTATATGCTTTCTTAGGAAAAAAATTGCCATCTGAATAAAATGCTTAGTTTCAAAGCAAATGGATTCTTAAATATTAGCAATTAATACTCTTTTCAGACATTCATTTCTAAGTAATTGAGCTTGTTGCAATTTTGTTTCTTCAGTTTTAGACACTCAATTGTAAGACCTCGTGTAAGAGTATGCTCTTGAATGGAGCTAGTGTTCTGCTTTAATCTAGTTTATCATTTTTCTTCTCTGCTCTGACAGCATTTATCAGGTTTGGTTTTTTTTTTCCTACTGTGCCAGCTCTCATGCTTCTTGGAATCTGCTTGCTAAAACGACAGAAAGTTTAATTGACAAACAAGAAAGCAATGCTTTTCTGATGGTTTAACAAAGTGAGTCAGCTCAGTAAGGATTCAGCATGAAGGAGGATTTGCAGCTAAGATCTGGGACCTGATCAAGAGGAGGTGTGTGGGAGAGCCCCCAGAGGCAGCTCAAGGGAGAAGGTGGATGGTTACTGAGCTGTGGTGTGGAGGGAAGGAGGGAAGAGTGGGACACACATCTTTCTGACATGACTGAGCAGTAGGTTCTGTGCCAGAAGCTTGGTGATTTCAAGTACTACCTGTATGCTGAACACTGCCATTTACACACCTATGCTGGGTATTAAGGATGACAGCACAGATTAATGTCAAAAGACTTTTGCCATAAATTCAAACAGTAAATATTAGTTATATGGGAGGTTAACTGCTGTTTTTTAGAATAAAGTGTAGGATCATAGATATGCCATCTACTTCCTCAAATGAAGTGGTCTAATTTTTTACTGGTAGCCAGAAGTAAAAGTTGCCTAAATGTTTTGTATTGTCTGATAGCTTCCTTCCTATTTTGCTAAACAAAATGATTTTTCCTTTTTATCTGCCTGAGAATGTTATCTAAAGATAGTGGAGCTGAGGGACAGAGATTGATCAGAGAACAAATGTTTGGGAATTTGTTTAGTTGTTGAAATGAAACTTCTGGAATGATTGAACAATGTTTTAGCTGAAGTAGATCCCTGTACGTTTTTGTGCACTTCCAAATGCAGCTGTCTTGGAGAAACACCTTGCTCATTTTAAAATAAGATTTTTAAAGCATGTTTTGATATTGTTTCTTAATTGCAATCTCTTAAACTTCTCTGTTTTCACTTTCAACTAGTGCATTTATTTGGAATGTTTTCAGATTTTCTTCTGCGTTTCTGTTTTATGTATCTTTGGCTGTCTGGTTCTAGTTGGTTTTTAACCTTTATTGAAACTTCCATTATGTTGCTGCAGCTAAGCAGATGTTTCAAAAGACACCAAAAATTATTAGTAACGGTTTTCATTGTTATATTAACTTGAATCAAGTATTGCAAAATACGCACTTGGAAAAATAGATAGAGCAAGTTACAGAGTTTTAATAAATAATTGGTAGTTTTACTCCTGTCCTTAATTTGTGACTTTCTGCTTTGTCAATACTTCACAGATCTTTTGTATTAGTTATATATTAATTGTTGGATTTTCATAGTATATTCCAATGTATGTTGTAGGTTACAGCAGAAAATTCACAGAAGAAACATGTTGCCAAGTAGAGTAATGAGCCCTTATTGATGATAGATTTATGTATGAAGTATTTTAAAATAAAAAAGCAGTAATAACAGCATTTTTTTTTCTTCAGGCTTGAAAAAAATTGTATTTACTTCTTGTCTTAGATTATTTTCAATATCTTATAAGAAATAACTAGAAAAGTTAAGTAAAGTTTTCTATACATAGAAAAGACCTTAATAGCTGCTTAGAGGGTCTGACCTTAGGAACTAAGCTTTAATGGCCCACAGGGAGAAGAAGTCAAGTGTCATTAACAAAGTTGGTTGTCGTAGTCTCAGAGCGTGAAGTTCAGATTTCTGTTCTCAAAATTAATTTCTCTTTGACTGTCACTTCAGTGATAAAAGTATGTGAACTAAATTCTCTGATCCCTCATCTATTTTTCATGTTCCTCTCCAAGGACATAGTATCCTAAGATCAAAACTCCTATTTTAACAGATATACTAGTTCTCTATGTTATGCCTAGATTTTAAATGAAAATTGTAGTTTGTACTTAGATGTCATATGCTTCAGGAATAGAAATAGATGCTGTTAAAATTTAGATTTCAATGGGTTCTATTTAACAATGAGAAGTATTTTTTTCAGTAAAAGTCACTACTATTGCTTTTCTCAGTAAAACACTAGGCACTAATACTGCATTCAGTGAGTGATAGAATGAGAAATACATTGAGAGTTTTTACCTAACCCACTGTTCTTTCTATTTCTGGGAATGCAAAACATCTATACATGTAGCAGTCTAATTTGAGCTGATGATAGAAGAAAGCATTAGCTGCTTTTGTTTAAGTTTTAATCATTGATTTTGTTGCACAAAACAGTGGTATTTCTTGCTCTCCTGTAACTACAAAGTGTAAAAGTACTTGTCCACAGAAGCAATTTTAAAATTTATCAGTATACAGTTATCTGATGAACCTTTACTACAGGGATATTCATTATGAGATTTCTTGGACTGCATTCTCTGTGTGTTTAAAACCTAGGCGGAATCCTAGGAAGGTCAGCTGACACAGTGTTCCTCATGTAGTACACTTTTGGACTGTAAGTTTGATCTTGACTGTGGCTGCTGTTTATAATCCTTTACTCATAAGGAAAGTGGCCTCTATTACTCATAGAGAACCCCAGTGAAAATCAAAGGAGTAAACAAGCCACAAAATGCACATACTATTTCCAGCTGTTCTTTCTCTAATCTCATGAATGTGTCTCATTGAAAAGGTATTCAAAGAGAGAATAAGCCCTTATCATTGCAGCAGGCATGGGATTTGTATCTTCTTATCTCAGATGAGGAGACTGCTACTTCCTGCTTTCAAAAAAAGGAGGTGAATTCAGCTGAGGGAATTGAATTATTTGATCTGCTGTGTTGTATTCACATTGGTCACTGTTTTATTTCCATTATCAGATTAAAAGCAATAGCAGAGGTACCTACTTTTGTAAGTACTCATCCAGCCAACAAAAAGCTTTTGAGATCCTCACTTGGACTATGTTACAATACATTAAGCAGCTGTGCAGGGTGCTGCTTTGACCTTTCAGTAGCAGTGAGAACATTCAGGAAAACACTGTAATGGCCCATGTGTGTTCTGCCAGGCTGTGCAGTTGTTCATACATGAAGATGTTTGTCTTATGAAAGACACTTCCTAGGAGCAAATTCACAGAGAGCTGAATGCAGTCATTAGTCTGGTACAAGAATCTGAAAGGTAGCAAAGGAAGCCTAAACATACTATGTAGATAAAGAAGACTTTTTTTTTTTTTTTTTCCATTGGGTAATCTCTCACAAAGACCTTTCGACTATGTCTGGCCTGTTAAATTTATGGCCATGGTTCTGGGCTCACTGTAGCATGAATAAATACACTGTTAATGGATGCCAGACTGCACTGTGAAATCAAGTTTGCAGTTTCCAGTATGAACTTGGCCACCTTTAAGAGCATGTGACCTCTTACAAACATGTAGCACCTCATGCAATAGCTTTTTTCATTATTTATTTATAGACATGGAAGAAGCAAAACAAACCTATGGTCCAGATAAGTGCATTGTAGTGAAACTGCATAGAGGGCTTTTTTGAAAGAGCAACACTGCAGGATTTTGGAAGATAAGCTTAGTATGGAGTCATGTTTTTATGATCAAGTCAGGTGATACATACTTTTCTATCTTGAGCTATTACTGTCAAGTAAACTAAAATTGCTTATAACTTAAAGTTGGCCTGGCAATTTTGTCTTTGCTAGTTATTTGAAACATGTACAATCTTGATTCTCAGGACATATCTGATGACAGAATCTCAAGGAAGCAATCCCTGTAACCAATAAAATCTTAGTTAATCTGAGTGAGAATCATTTTATTACATCTATTAAATTCAGCTTCTCTAATTGTAGAAAAATCATACAAGAAGACACATTCAGGTTAAATGATTTAAAAAATAAGGTAAGCATGGTCACATTTCTCTTGGTACTTAACATTACATTGGATTATGCTTTCTCTATATATTTAGTGAACTAGCATGAGTGTACCTGGCATGTATGTATAGTTCTCTCCAGCTGACATTCACATTTTCATGTTCATTTACAGCAGTATTATATAGAGGATATAATATTTCTCATTATACCAAAATGATGAGAGTGAAGTCATGAAGCTGGCTCTTTCCTGAAGACACCTCATTCATCTGGTGACCCTGTTCACTTCTACATCACTTCATCAGAGATACTTCCCCTATATCATTGAAGCAAAAAGTCTTTCTTAAACACATAGTTGCTGAACTTTGTGTTACTGAATTCAATTACTCGTGCTAATTGACTTATTGAACTATAATTTTTTTTTCTTCCATACATTCTGTGATAATTAAAAATAGATTTGCCCTTTTTATTCAGAAAAAAAATTTGAGCAAGTTCCTTAATTATTTGTTCTGGGTTGTTTTAAGCAACCACCACCTCCAACAGCTCCTGGGGATTCCTTTTGCTCAGCCCAGAGACCCTGGGGTCTCTCCAGCTCAGAGAGACCCTCTCCAGTGGATGTGGCTGTCACTTTCCCATTTGTAGGTTCAACCAATAATGAGGCTATGTCTGGCTTTACACTAGTCTGGTGATTTCTATCTTATTTTTATTATCCTTCTTAGAAAGTTTCACAGTGAAATGCAGACATGATAAACACAAAGATTGCTCATGAATTCAGTGGGTGGCATTTTCTAAAGTTTCCTAGTGTGCATTTTGATAGTCATAGAAAGAGAGCTTGTTTTGAAGATGATCAATTGCCTAACAGTTTTTTATTCTTCTGAATTTAATGAATTCAAGTGAGGACGATAATATTTTTCAAAAGTATGTTTTAAATGAGAGTAAGTTTCAGTCTGTATTGGCTTCATTTTCATAGAACCAGAGATACATGGCGTTTCAGTAGCTAAGGGTGTATTTTGGTATGTTTGCTTTTCTTTACCTTTTTTTTTTTTTTTTAGTTGCAGTACTGATAAATTACCAAATATGACTGTTGTGCTACTTTACAGCATAATAAAAATATTTCTAAAAGCACAACAACCTATTGCTTACTAAGTACAATAGTATGACAGCCCATTGTACTGTACTTGCTCCTGACATTAGTATAGAATATTTCCCCACCATGACCTTTGAGGGCATAGGAAGAGTTAAGTGTCTAGAAATATGTGACCTTTCCAAATTCTCTTTTTTCTCTTATCCCTCCAATGGCTGCTAATTCTTAGTTCTGAGTCATCCATCAAAACCAACCTTGCAGTATGTCTAGTTTCTTCAGTGATTCATCATGGATTTGATGTAAGGTAAGGAAGCTGCAGCCTGCAGGTTAGAGCAGCTCACCTCTCAAAACCAAAGATGAAAAAAATGCAAGGGAGCTTTGACAATTAAAGTATATTTTTAATTGGATTTTCAGAAAACCCTCAATACCCCTATATGTAATATAAAAATTAATTACTGCAGCAGTTAAGCTGACCTGAATGGACTTTAGTTTTTATACCTGCACATATTTAGTTCATTTTTTTCCCTGTGTGGTGTGGAATCCAGTGGTGACACTATCACAGTCATGTCACCTTTTTCAGGGTCTTTTTCAGAGAGGGAGTCCATAGCTGAAAATCATGAATATTGAGTTCTCTGAGTAAAGAAATTAGAAATGGATAAAACTGTTTAGTTGAATTGAAACTCAGCCTTGAAATTTCATTTTTGTTTTCTTAAACTTAAGTCTCACTTTTTACATGTATAGTTTGATTGATGTATTATTCTAGTCTTTGTATTGTCACTTTTTGTTAATGAATTGAACTTCTGCTCTATTCTGAAATTTTCTAGTCAGTGTGACAAAGTTCTCCCTGCTGAGAGGGCTCAGATACCTTTGTGAAGTTTCCTGTTGTATTCTCAAACTGAAGAACCTGTAGAAGTTTGTATAGGAAATACTAATTTCACTGTCAGTTCTGTGTCTTTGAAAATACATATAAAAATGTATTGTGCAAGGAAAATAAACATCAGAGAACTGGTTTTCTTATAAATCTCTTTATGGCATTACTGGACAGTTACTTGAATTATTTGAATCCTGTCCCTTGAAAATTGAAAGGTACTCAATGGGAATGCAATACTCCAGGCTGTGGTTTGAAGTTTATTTGAAAATATGATGATCAACTTCTTTACTTACTTCTGAAAGAATTAAAAGCCCAGGTTTGCTGTTTAAACTCAGTTTTGAAAAATTTAGAGCCAATAGTAGAGCACCTGCATTTTCTGTTTGCACTTAGCAAAGGCAAGATGTGCAATGTGAAAAAGGCAAGAAAAAATAGTTCCTCCCTTTGAGAGCTGTGGATTGTTGTAAAGCAGAGCTGTTTTAAAGTTGAGCTCCATTGGTCGATTTTTTAGATTCTGAATGGTTAATTAACTAGACTGTCATTCATTCAAACCTTTTATCTTTCTTTTCTTCTGCAGTAGCCAAAATCTTTAAGTGATTTTGAAGGGACACGTTTCTGGTGGTAGCAGGACTGGCAACAAATACTGATGTTAAGCTGTATTTGACAAATATGAAAAGTGGCACTGTAGTACCATATATAGTTTTCTTGGTTACAGTGGAGAGAGGTTATTCCCTTCCATCCTGTCCCAGTGCATTCCTTCACAGTTAAGAAGATTTTTCCCAGTTTTGGGCTGACCTTCAGAAGTGCCAACTGAAACCTGTGGAAAAACTTCCTCTGGACTATAGAGAGAGTTGAAAGCTGTGTGTGTTAGGCTATGAGTGGAGGCCTCAGTAACCTTGATGTCACACCAAAAATTTGATTGATTCTGATTCTTTTCTAGACTCTGAAGCTCAAAAGCAAAATGAACAAAGATATCTTACAAATGTGAATTTTAAAAGTGCTGACCAGAAGTGGAAGAGGTATTAAAATCATGAATGTGTGCTTAGAGAAAGGGTCATTTTTTTCATTTTGGCAAGACATATGGACAGGAGCAGTATCTTGGATGCTTTTTCTTATTTTATGAACACTACTATTTTTCCTTTTTATATATATATATTATTAAGATTTGTAGCTGCAAAATATCTTTTACCTATTCTAACAAGTTTTCATTGTCTGCTAATCCTTGCCCTCAGATTCCTAACTGAGCAAAATTAATGCGCCCAATAAGGCAAGGCTGACTGAAAACATTAAAATAGGAGGGGGAGAAAGGGGAAAGAAAAAAGAAAACAAAAGGAAAAAAGGAAGCATTTTGAAGCTCCTGTAAACAAAAGAAAAATGTTGTAACCTTTTGTTTTGAAATACATATTCAGAATTAAATCAAACACTGAGAATAATGTGAGATAAATGTCATGCGTATTTCTGTGCACAGTGAAAGAGCAATGCAATTTGAAAAGGCAGAGCAGAGAATAAAGATTACTTTCTGCATGATTCACGGATCAATTCCTGCTAAAGTAAAAAATTCATTGATTACCACATGCTTATTCTGTTTCAAGTAGACTAGAGGGACTTAATATACCACAATCATGATCAAAAATCTGGAATAATAGATTTAAACAAGGTTAAAAGATAAAAGAAACCCCATAAGCAGGGCTAGAACAGAATAGAGTGGTGGCTGAATGAATGGGCGGGGGAGGCCTTAGCATGACATTAAAATAAATCGTGATGTAATGTTCTTGGGGGCCAAAGTTGTGCAAGCAATTTTTTTTTTAACTCTATAGAACTATATAATAGAAAAAAACACTACAAATAAAATCAACAGAAAACAAATATGTCTAGTGAATACCTGGGATACAGGGGAGTTTTCAATTTAGCCAACATTACCAGATATGTCACAGTCTTCAGTATCTTAAAACTTGAATTTTGATATTGCTATGATGCTGCTTAATAGTATGTCATTAGTGTGATGGAAAATAGAATCTTCAAATTAATATTTCAAGATCAACAATAAAATGCACGTTTAAATTTTCTGCTCTTTAAATACAGAAGATCATTAAATAAAAATCAATACTTTTGCATTTTTCAGAGCGGCAAAACACTGTGTGTCAGTGGTAAATACATGGCCCAGATGGTATTTGTCATCCAGAAACCTGTAATTCTCCATTCTGCACCAACAATTCTTGTTTCTTAATTTGTGGGAGAGCTGAAGGCCTTGTCACTTCCATACAAGGAGAACTTGCATAAGAAGGCTACTGGATTTGTTGCTAAGGGGCATTGTAAGCTATAGAATGTAGAATGTTCAAGACAAAGGCACAAGAGCAGAGGTTAGCACAGGAGGACTGGTGTTTTCAATTGAGCTAACTCAGTCTTAATTTACTTACAATAAATTTGTTAGAAAATCCTTCAAGGTACCTAACGCAAAAGATGAGCAGAAGCTTGTATGTGGGCTAAAATTTCCTTTTAACATGGCACAAAGAATTGTAAATAGTAAGTAATTATTTTTCTTCTTTTCGCTTTGCAGAAGAACTCTTAATTTCTTTTAAGATAGGTTTTGAAACTTTGCATTGACCATTGCTCTGTAGCAATGGGAAAACTCCATTGTAGGCAATCATAACTTTTTAAAAAGCACACTTCTGTATATTTGGACCAAGAATGTAGTGGCTTTCTAAGCCCTTGATAAGGCAAATCCAGTATGTTGTTTGCTTGTATTTTTCGCTACAAGTGAATATTTATTATCTAATATTAATTTTAATTTGATGTTCAGAATTCTCTGGTAAGTCAAGCCACTACTGTCTTTGAAGGGATATGAGTAACTTGCATGCACAAAGAAATGCTTTTCAGGCTCCTGCATGCTTCTGGAACTGCAGCTTTATGAGATTTACTATTTGCTAATTGCAATCCTTGTAGTTTTATTAACATTTCAGAATAAAATCCTCAAGTCTTGTTTTCTGAACCTACTTTTCTTGTTTCATAAAAAAAAAAAAATTCTTGCAAGCTCATGTTAGTTTTATGACGTCTCATGTCTTGCAGAACCCTCATAAATGTAAGAAAGCCAAGCCTCATACTCAATGTATCAAACTCCTTGAATATTTTTAGGCCTGCACATTTGTGTATAATTTATGAATACTTTTGAATGATAGTCCCATAGACAGAGCATAATGTACCACCTACATGAATAGTGAATTGTGCTTTAGGGAAGAGTAATACTAATTTGGATGTGATAGTAGTAAAAATAGTCAGAACAGCATCATAAAGAATATTTAACAAAGTTATATTCTTTGTTGTAAATGTTCTGTCAAAGAATAAGGAATCAAACTGTAGCACTAAGAAAAATTTAGAACTTTTTTCTATTTGGAAATCCTAATAATATGAGGAATGTCAAATAATGTGTACTTACCATTCAAAAATAAGGCTGGCTTTAAATGCTTAAAGTGGAAGTTTGAACTATCAAATCTGTTTTAAATTTCTATGATTTGTCTGCTATAAAATTGGAGGGAAGAGGGATAGAAAAAGAAGTTTTCCAATTTTGTGTGGCATGTAAGGACTGCAGATATGAGATTTTTTTCTCTAATTGTGTCAATTAGTGGTTATCATTGCATTTAAAAACTGGCAAGCTGGTTAAAATAAAGTATTTATTAAGTTTGTTCATTTGTTTCCTCTAAGATGACTGTCGTGGGAGTTTGGGCATTCTTTTTCCAAAAAATAGATTTTTGTGGGTGGAGATACAATGTGGAATAAAGGGGACTTATTTATATATTCCTGCATTTTCTGGACAAGTAATCTGTGTAATGAATTTCGACGTTTTCAGACCAAATATTCTGACAGCTGCTTACAGAAAATAGTAGTAATCCTAGTGTAAATTTAAGCAATTCAACTAGTCTTAGTTACCTAAGAGCAGTTTATATTTTCTTAAAATGAAAAAAATTCAAGAATAAATCTGGTTCAACGATGTTCTCAACTCCTAGATATGATACAGCAATATGTTTTTGTGCACTGTTTATTATACAGGAGGTATAATGAACAATAATTCTGATAAAAAAAATTGGGGGGAATTTTTCTTAAATAGGACAAGGTAAAGAACCTAGGCCAGTGAGTGCCATTGTACAACTCAGCAAAAGCTATTAACATGCCATTTCTATTCTTTCTTGTAGCTACCGTGACACGTGGTATCTAAACAACAGTAGTAGTTTTATTGTGTTTTTGAAACATATTTTACTTAAACTTTAGATTTGGAAACACTGTGAAAATTGGTCCTCTTTTGTACTTTAGAAAAAATTAAAACCTCACTAATGAATGGCAGAAGTTTTGCTGTCCGTTGTGGGATATGTATTTTTAGCTACTCAAAATACCAAACCTTAGCAGGCTAGGATGATTAATTATTTATAAGCTGTACAGTTTAAAGTATCACTGAAGGGTGCTGTTTCAGTTTTAACCTCACTTCAGTACAAAACTAAACTGTTCATCCAAGCTGTCCTTTTGCTTTTAAGTGGTTGTGCGAGCTTAGAGGTACTGTGCGCCCCAAGGTCTCAAGGCAGTAATTTTGCTTACTAGAATGCACAGGAGTGCACTCTTCCTCATCCTTCAGTGCCCATTCTCTGTGGCTTCCACACAGTGGTTCCTGTAAGTAGGCAGGGCAAACCAGGGATCTTTTGGGATGTCTGTCTTTCATTCTGATTGAATGTTGTTCCTCTTGGATTCTTTCCTTTCCATGATGTCTCTCCTCACAAGCCAGAATATAAGAGTACCTTGTGCCAGCAAATGCAAATGGATTCCTCTTCTGAGATCTGCAGTTTGATGTTATGCAAATCTTTCTTTGTGGGTGGGAACCTTGCCATTTCTTCTTTTCTTCCAGTGTTGAATTTCAGCTTTGCTTCCTGATCTGGACACGTGCTGGACTGACATTTGTTGCTTATGTGGTGTTGGAGAAAACAGTGTCTTCAAAAAGGGCCAGATCATTAGTTCCCTTAAACTGTCAGTCTATGTGGATCACAAACTCTTCTGTTAAGCTACTCTTTCCTCTGTTGGATGTAGTATTATCAAAATATAGGAGTTCTCTCCCTTTTACCCAAAGGAGTTTCTGTTCCTACCCTCAAGAAGAATCACAAATTTCATTGATCTTGTGCATTTTTGCAGTAATTAAGCTTCATTTTTAAGTTATGCAGCGATCTTTTCCCTTTTTTTTTTTTTTTTTCAGCCTACTTGAATGATACTGCTCAAAAAACAGTTTGCTCTGTGGGTTTATATACTTTGTCTAATATTGCAAGCTGGCTGCAGTGACATTTAAAAATCACTAAGTATGTTATAAATTAGTGGCCTGAAAAAAAATGACACTAGAAAATGTCATAAAGCATCAGGAAAAATGTAAATATTTAAGGTGACTAGCTTATACTTAATGAAAAGTTT
Source organism: Oenanthe melanoleuca (assembly GCF_029582105.1). Classification (NCBI taxonomy): domain Eukaryota; kingdom Metazoa; phylum Chordata; class Aves; order Passeriformes; family Muscicapidae; genus Oenanthe; species Oenanthe melanoleuca. Next base: position 30,601,235 of record NC_079339.1, read on the forward strand.
AAGCTTACCTATGGGGAAATCAGTAACTTTAACCTTAAATATAATTTTATTGTTCATTCAGTTGAAAAAGTGAATATTGGAGGAGATGGGATTGGTGCTTATGAATAACCATGCTACTGTAGTTGAGAAAAATTTTGAATACACCTTTTTGTTCAATGCATTTTAATTTAATATTTTGCATTTTTGCAGCATTCCAAAAGCTATAGCAATGAAGTAATTAATAGAAAAATTACTTATGAAAAATAGTGATAAATTAAGAAAATGTGGAAAAAAACAGAAAACAAAAATGTCCATTGGCTTGAAAGAACAGAGCTACAGACTAAAAATAAATTTATGAATTGCCTACTTTTCCTCCTTATTTTTCTTGTAGAAAGATAGCCAACTAAGGGAAGAGTAGAGCTCTAAAGGTAATAAAACCCTAGCTATTTGCTTTAGTTTATTTAGTTTAGTTTAGTTTATTGGTTCTACTGAAGCAGACCCACGGTCCATCTGGAGACACCTAAGCTAAGGTACCTGAATGTGATCTATCATAAGCTACTTTCCCACATTCTTTCTTGACCTGCAATAGTCTGAGGGGCTTGCTTAGCCAGATGTGCAATCTTTGTGTTTAGAAATAGTTATTCTATACCCCTCCTTGCATTTTGTGCTGTCTGCACCGTCTGGTGGCATGGAGTCCCACAGTCAGCTTCAAGTTATAAAGATTTGCCACCTTCTATCTGAGTCTGGTACCTTCTGGGTTTGTTTGCTGCCTCTAGGTGAGAAGAGACAATGAGCAGTTAGTCCTCATCTGCCCTTTTTATGCCTTTCCTGGTTTTAGATCTCTTTCGTGTTCCCTTGGTTCCACTCCTTAAGGCACTAAATTGCTTCTGATCCTGAATCTGTTCTGTGCCTTTTCTAATGTTGTTACTTTTTTTGAGACTAGGCTTGGGAAACCAAGACTCTGCACAGTATTCGAGGTAATACATGATAGTGGTGTAATGTTCTGTGTGTTATTCACTCCTGCCTTTTTAAGAGCTCCACAGAGTTTGCTGCTTTGCACACTTTGTAGCACTGATTTTGATTTGGAATGGTGTTGTTTAGCTCTAAACTTCCTTTGAGAATCTCTGCATTTTGCATTTTCAATATTGAGCTTCATTTGCCATTTTAAAATCTACTTTCTCAATCCTATGGAGTTCTTATGTTATTCTTCACAGCCTACCTTTATCTGCACTAACACATAGTATCATCAGCAAATTTTGTTTTCTTGTAATCTTGTCCTCTTATTCTTCTCTTCTGTTTTAATGGAGGGAAGAGATTAAACAGCTAGAACCTCAGATAATTGCACAGGTTGTTTCTTAAAGTGAAAATTGACAATTTAGTCTTTTCTTCCTACTTTAAGGTAATTATTTATTCATACAGAGCCTCCTTTTTGCTGCTCTGAAGTCTTGGGTGGGAAAGGGAGTGGGATGTCAGTGAGAGCTTTTGGAAGTGCATGTAAATTATATGAACTGGATCCTGCTTATGTGCATGATATTTTGCTTCTTTCAAGAAGTTGTCTTAGATCATGCAGCAGAACTTCACATGCCATGCTGGCTCTTCCCCAAAATACTATATTTGTTTGCATAGCCATTAAATTTCTGATAGTTTATTCTTTTTCCATCAAACACATTGAGCTGATACTGCACTGTCTACCCCAGTTCCCCTTTTTACTGTTCCCAGTATCCTTGAGCTGTCATTTAGCTCTTTTAAGCTTTAAAGGCTTAAAGGCATTCCTATTCCTTCTGCCATATTTCTTAGCCACCTGGTATTCATAAAGAAGCAAGTGTCCTACTGTATGTTTTTCTGAACTTCTTTCAGTATAATTTTATTTGTTTGGTTTTCCTGACTCTTGTTAGCCTCTGTTTGAATTTTTAGTAAGAAGATTTATTTCGTGAGGGATTTTTTGGTGTGTGGTTTTGGTTTTTTTTCTTTTTTAACCATTGTGTATTTTGGCATTTGTTGGCTTCACCCTCCTTCTCATTTGAAAACATTGGTATCTGCCTTTGATTTTAATAGGCTGCAGTTCCTTTATGTGTTCAATTAGTTCTGTTCTTCCTGAACAGACACTCTTTGTTCCAGAACCAGCCTGGTTTCCAAAGATCCTTCCTTCTCACTCCTTTCTCTGTGACACATTTTAAATTTTGAAGACACCATTTAGCCTTGGTCAGATGTTTTTACTTTAAAATGTGACTAGTAGTAGTTGTGCCAGGGAAATAATTTAGAATATTGTTCTTTTTGAATCTGGTTACTAATATCCTTTATAGTTCGCAGTGCAGGCTACAAATATCCTTGCTATCAGTATCCTATGGAGAAGCTGAAAGAATTGGGTGATTTCAGCCTGAGGAAGAGAAGACTCTGGGGAAACCTTATAGTATCTTTCAGTACCCAAAGGGTAGAGATTATGATTAAAAAGTGGGTTTTGAGTATTGTATTTGCACTTGAAACACTTCTTTACAGCTATGGCAATCTTAGAAGGATCATGTTAATTCCTTGCTATTCTCATCCTCCAGTTTCATCTCTAAGAATACAGACTATTTTTCCTCTGTCTTTAGTAATGTTTCATGTGATTGAGAGAGTTTTAAATTAACAAAATCATTCCACTGATAGAATTTTTCCTGCTGAAAACTGTATTTCTTCCATTTTTTTTTTATTTTTAGACTTTAAATTTCACAAATGCGAAAATATTTATTATAGCTTACAGGTAGGAAGTGTTTTGATTCTGTTATTCAATGAATGCTTGTAGAAAAAGGTAATTGGGATAATGAAAAAATTAAATATACCTTTTATTTAAATGAATTGATTTAGCTTTATGATATATTTGAGTGGTAGTAAAGTATGGTGGTTTAGTTCTGCCATCTTCATAATAATTTCACATTTTAAAGAGTAAACAATATTGTTTAAAATTAGCCTATCATGACTTTACCAAAGACCATGTGTAAGGTTTACTTGAATGCATTATTTTCAGCTATTCTGTATTTGAAGGCCAAATAATACTTGTAGATAACATAAAAATTATTCTAAAGAAGAAAAGTGGTTTTTAATGTTGAAAGGAACTCAAGAGTTATTGCAAGTGGTTTGATTACTATTCATGGCATAAAAGGAGGTTATTTTCAGGGTAAAGGAACTTGTGAAAAGATAATTGGTTAGACTAACATTCTCATTGACCTAATTTGCATTAAATATGCTACTGTGAATTGTAGTTATGCTTTTCCATTTGAAAGGCATGCTTTGTTAACTTACTTAAAGAGCCTAATTAAACTGCAGTTTAAGTCACACTCTTTTTAATTCAGCAATACAATATTTAACTGAGGATCTGTGATTACCAACTTTGTGAGTGTGGACACTCCTAAACCAGTGGATTGATCCCAGTGGATTTTCCAGATGAAGTAGGGTGATTTAGCTAGTTTACATCTGATCATTCTCAGATACTGAAAGCATGTAACTAAGCCTTTAGTTTAATTTTACTCTTTTATAAGAGGAACTTGAGCAATAACTAGAGCAGTCCTGGGAATATTGGAAGAAAGTACCTACTCCTTTCTTGTAGTAGTAGGAAGACTGAGGACCATTTTGTTTCCAGTAGGACTTTGTAAATGTGAATAAACAGAGCCTTTTATTTATGAGCTGTTGAAACATTAATTTGCAGATTTGCATACCCATTTTAAAATCACAAAAATATTTTTACCTCTTTGGTTTTCAGAACTAGTTATTATGTATTAGCAGTACTCAAGATATTTTGAAACAAAGGCATTTATTTCCTCCTGTGCAATGAAGGGTGAGGTGCCTTTGCCAGTAGTGAGACAACTGTAAGTGCTCAAGTTAAGTGTTTGCATCTGCAGGTAGATGCATAAAGATATAGGGCTGTATTTTTCCATGCTGATAAGCATCCCTAGAAAAAGCATGGAACCTGGTGTTTGCATTGTATGAACTGCAGTTTTGTAAAATTAGCCACCTTATTAGATATCTAATTGTTCATTTCAGTGCTTCTTTTTAATTTTTGGCACTTTTACTGTTTGATAAAGGCTGTTTTCAAAATAGCTATTTCTGGAGACACAAATATAAACTAAAACATATATGATCAGGCAAGGTTGTATATCAGAATGGCTTTTTTTTTTTTTTTTTTTCCTAATACAACTCCTGAAATAGTTATTTATCCTTAAATTGCAATCTAAGGAGAAACATCTTACTCTGTACCTTTGGCCATCATCTTGCAACCCTAATCTTTCATGTTTCCTCTGTCACAGACCTTACTGGGTTTTTTTTAGTTACCGGAGTTGTTGTATGTTTTTTTCAGTAAATAAATTTGTAAGTCTATCTTTTGTAACACAGCATGGTGCTGCAGTAAAAATACTGCATTTCAAGCAAAATGATAATCCAGTGCCCCTTATAGTAAGAAAAGGTTTCTGCTGTCTTGAAGGAATGTGGAAGGTTAGAAGATCCTGTCATTATGCATTTAACTTAATTAATCCTATTTAAGGGTTTCTTTTAATTCAGTCCTTTTTACATATGAATTGGAATTTGGGGTTCAGTGCCTGTTTTTGATGATGTGCTGGAGGAGGGAGTAGCTCAAGAGAGAGAATATAGCTACCAGACAACAGGAAGTCTTTATTTGGCTTGTACAAAGTGATTAAAAAATATTTATAATCCATTTTTAGAAATATTTGCATGTTGGCAAGAGAAAGTCTATCTACAGAACTTTCAAAGCTGTTCATAAGAAATTCACTGTATGAATACTGTTTGTATTCCTAGTATGTTGTCCAGATTGGACTTTTGAATGAAAATCCTGCATGTTGGCATTGCACCTAACAAGTTTTGCATTTGTTGCCCCTTTTTAGTACTGTTTTGCAGTAAGCAATTAAAAGTCCCGTAGAAGTTTGGTATAAATAAGTTTAATATTGTGAATACAAGCAGCATTAATATTAAACTGAAAAATTTTGAAGAGGTGAGATTTATTTCTTGAATTTACATTTTTAGGGTTGGGAACTTCAGAGAAAACTTTTTATTATTTTTTAAAATAAATATATTTTTACTTTCTTTTCCTTAGGAGATTCCTTTACACAGTTTCGATTTGCTGATGAGAAAGAATGGGATAAAGAAAGTATATGCCATAAGCAGGTAACAGAATTATCATTCAAATGATTTATATAGATAACCACCTGGCAGAGAATATCTAGGCAGTTATGCCTTCAGCAACAAATTATTGATACAATAATAGGATTCTTTACTCTGTATATTTTTACCAACTTCTCTTTAATGCTGGAGGCTCTTGTCCTTGGGCCTTGTCCTTTTTTTGCCTACTGAAGACTAATCAAAGCTACAGGCTCAGTTTTTAAGTAATGTTGGGAGGAAGGAACAAGAAAACCCTCCAGTGAAGAGAAAATAAGGGACTGTCTCTGCTTTACTGACATAGGAATTCAGCATTCCTCTTTCAGCTGTATTCAAGAGAAAAGTGTTTAATAGAATGATTATAGCAAAAACCTGTAGGAGGATATTCATATATTGGACTGTGAAACATTCTAGTTCCTTCGAATTAACAGTTGATTTCCAGTGGTTGAAACTTCATGCCCTAAATAATTAGGACACCAACTATATTTTTTGTATATGAATCCTTTATGCTTGACTAAAAAGGAGTGCAGCGATAGAAATCTCCTGTTTATCAGGATACCTTAAAGTGTCTCTGCAGCTGTCTTCCTTGTCCAAGTCACCTAAATTTTTGCAAAATATATGCTTTTGTCTTCCAGACTTTTCTGTGAAACTCTGCTTGAGTGTTTCTTGTAATGTCCACTTGTATTCAATTGTTAAATATTTTAAATTTATTTTCTAAGATTTTAATTACAACAATTACTCCCTGGGAAGTGGTATTTAAAGGTACTTTAGAGTCACAATGTCATTAAAGTTAGGAACTAAACCCAAATACAGCATTTGTTTAAACCACCACCTGTTTCTTTAGTGGAACACAGGCTTTCAGTGAGTATTTTTTCATATCAGTTCTTCCATTCCTAGGGTGCAGGATGGTGTCAGTATCCCAAATATTAATTTAATGTAATGCATTAAAATTATGAGGGTTTTTGTTGATGGATTTTTTTGTGTTTGGTTGGTTGTTTTGGTTTTTTTCACAAGTGTACTATGTGTTGAATTGTGTTGCAGTTCTCTGCACTTTCTGTTGACTGCCAGTCTTTGGTCCAGGCCCTTCAGGAATTGCCTCTGCATCTGAGGCTGAATGTAGCTGCTGAACTTGTGCAGGTAATGCTGTGAAATTTCACAAGAAAATGCAAATATTTGATGAGAAATAATGTGTGCAAGAATGATTAGTCTTCTAACAGGAGTGTATAATATAAGTAAATGCATTCATTTAGACTGGTTTGTTAAGTGGCATGTAATGCAGGATACCCCCCTCTATTGACACATTTTCTATGCTTATTTGGCCTTAAACAAAATGTCTGGATGTGCAGCACATTAGATTTGAAATCAGGTGTCAGAGTGTTTGACATCGAATGATTGCACTGTTTTTGTGTTTGCTTCTCTTGTTAGCAGCTGTTAACAGCTTGCACCAAAATTTTCTAAGTGCTTTCATATTCTTCCTGCTAATTATATTAATTGTGATTTAATCTTCGATATAGCTAATATCAACATACATGTTTTTTTTCCATTTATCAATCCTTATAGGTAAAACTTTCACTTGTACAGGTAAAGAAAATATCATTTATTCTCCAGTGGTGTGATAGCAACAATATTAGTAAAATATTCCTTCAAACGGAGAAAAAGAAAATACTAATGTAAGGGAAAAAGAGCCAGTGAGACTTAAATATAAAACCAAAATTTTTTGAAGGATCCATATGCCCAAGCAAGGAGAAGCATGGCCCTTACAGGATTAAGACTTAGCCCTAGGGAGAAGGACTTCGGGGGTGTTTGTGAATTAAATGATCAACATGACTCAGCAATGCACGGCATGTTTCAAAGGAAACCTGAGCATCAGGTGAGGGAGGTGATTCTCACTGTCTGCTCTGCCCTTGTGAGATCCCACCTGGAGAGCTGCCTCCAGCTCTGGGGTCCTCAGCACAAGAAAGACATGGGCCTGTTGGAGTGAGTGCAGAGGAAGGCCACAAAGCTGATCAGAGAGCTGAAGCACCTCTCCTGTGAAGACAGGCTGAGAGTTGGGGTTCTTCAGGCTGGAGAACAGAAGGCACCAGGGACCTTACAGCACCTTCCAGTACCTTAAGCAGGTCTACAGAGCAGAGCTGGAGAGGGACTTTTCACGTGGACATGTATAGATAGGGCAAAGGAAATAGCATTAAACTGAAGGAGGGTTGGTTTAGATTCAATTTCAAGAAGTTCTTGACTGTAAGAGTGGTGAGGCACTGGAACAGCTTTCCTAGAGAAGCTATGGATCCCTATCCCTGAGCTCCCTGTGCCTGGAAGAATTCAATGCCAGGTTGGATGAGGCTTTGAGCAATCTGGATTAGTGGAAAGTTCCCTGCCCATGGCAGGCAGCTCAGAACAGGTAATTGTTGAGGTCCCTTCCAAACCAAACCATTCTATGATTCTGTCAGTATCAGTGTTAGCATACAATCTCGTATTCTGTACTGAGGGATAAAAGGAGCTTTTATTATGCATTTGCTTTTGTAAAAGTATCAAGATAACGTTAGTTTACTTTTACTTCTGAATTTGATTCTGATCAAATTTCCTGTCCCTTCTTAAGTGATCAAATATAGGAAGTATGAATTATAATCCAAATTTGACAGAATAGTAATAATAGGTCATCATTATAAGGACTCAAGTCCTTTCTTGTTCTCCTAGGCATCAACACCTCTAGAGATCCCACAGATGAAATCTAAAATTTTTGAGGATGGGAAGAAGAGAGAGCAGCTGTTTCGACAGTCTCTGGCTCAAAGTGAAACTGGGTTGGTCTCCCATCCTGTTGGTAATTCTATTGCTCCATCGGAACCTGGGAGTAAAAATGGCTCTAGGGCAAATGCAAGACAATCATTTCAAAGCATCCATTCACTACCAAATCAAGACACTGACCATTTGGATGAAGAACTAGATCTTCTCCTGAATCTAGAGGCTCCCATTAATACAGAAAATAGACCTGCGTCCGGTACATTATCCTGCAGCATATCAACTGAGAAAGATTCAAAAATTGATTGTAAGGAAAATGGTAAGTTTTCTACCCAGCATGACCTTATTTAATTTTCATTGCTCTCTGTTTTGGTGTTGTTTTTGAATTTTTGATTAGCTGGTCAACCATACTGCTCTCATCATCTCTGTCACACTGCATTTCATTTATCTGGGGCTGTGTTCTGGTCCATTTGTTCATTTTCAGTTTTAACTCCTCACTAACCTGAAGTGTCACCATTGTTAGTTCACTTTAAACATTAAGTGAAATTCTTCTGCAAAACAGCATTGGACTTATTATGCAAAACTATGCAGGACAGAGGTGGTATGGAATTGTTTCCAGAATTTCAGTCTTGTTGTTTTCACTTCTCTAGAGCCTTTAAAAGTAGATATGCCTGAAGAGAAAAGCACATCATCACAGCAGCAGCAAAGTGCATCAAAAGATGTTACTGAAGAAGAGCTTGAAGATTGGCTGGACAGCATGATCGCCTGAAGCTCAAATTTCCTCATATGAATAATTGAATATAGCAAACACTACTTGAATCTTTCTTTATCTCCTTGTTATTTTCTTTCTCTGTCTGCCAAATGCCTGTTTTTCTTTGCTGGCACTTAAAATTTTGTGCAACCAAAATTAATCTAGATGAGATTAAAAATTGTTGAAGACTAATGTTATTATTAGAAAGTTCTAAAATTTGTGATGAAGTTAGAGTTTTCTTCACTAAAGAAGCAGGCTACAGTGCAGAAAGAGAACAATTATTTCAGCTTGTGCTTGCTCTATGTAATCCTTAAAATAAAGTTGTGGATGAGCAATGAATATTTGTGTTTTTAGTTACCATTGTCACAAAACTCCATATTGTAGAATAATGGGAAAGATGACAGCAACAGTTATATTTGGTTTATAATACTTTATTGCAGTGGGCACTTTTTATTAGAAGGAAAAAAAGCATAATCCTAGCAACTTCTACTTGCAGGTGACTGTAGAGCATTTTTTTATTTTGGCCTAAGATTTAAGTTGTGTTCATTTTGATACAGTGTATGTCTTTTAACAACAGCATCTAATAAGCTGTTATTGAAGGTAGTATATAAACAAACTTCAAGTGTAATTTGATACAGAAAGACAGAAAAGCAATACAGTTAATGGGTCTGTTCATCTAGAACACTAACAAAAAGTTTGCATAGCTATGTCTACACAGATTTTAAGGCACTTTAATGTTTCAAGGTTGACAAAGTGTTTGAAAATTATTTATTTTTAACTGCTTAAAGCTTTTCAAACTGTATCTTAATACATTCACTAGCAAATACTGTGGGGAAAAACTAGACAGCAGTTAATTGAACTGTTTTTTTCTGAGGTATGGTCTCTGATGTTCAAGTTCTTCAATGTCAGATGTGCAATTAAGATGCCTTTTAGCCCTTTCAACTGTACTGCCAAACACCAAGTTAATGATGTGGTTTAAAAGTTGTTACAATTTTAGGCCATGTTTGAGCTGGAAGGCTTAAGTTAATCTGGCATAGTTTTTGCTAATTAAAATGCCAACAAAATACCTGTTTCATATGTGGTAGGTACAAAAAGCATCTGAAATAGTGTCAAATTTTATGTGTGTCTTGAACTTTGAAGACATTTAAAGCAAATACAAGCTGTGAAATTACGCCATGAAAAGAACACTTCTTTTTTTTCTTTTTTTTATACTGGATCTTAGCAGTTCATGAATAAATCATTTCTTTTGTGATATTAGCCAAGTTGATCCTCATACTGTTTTCGGAAGCAGTCCCCTGCTGGGAAAAAATCCCAACATCTTTCTTGGTACATCTTCCACACAAATGATTCCTGAAAATGAGAAAGAGTATTTATTTGACCAGTCACTGTGCAGTTAGTGCTGTAGATAAACTTTTAACAATAACCATATATTGTGCCTGCTGCCATGGAGTAGAACTCTAAAGATGCTGGAACTCAAAAAATTGTAACTCAATAATGTTTATAAAAGTTTTATACTTCAGTTAATTCAGTACTACTGAAATTTAAGCTCTATTAGTAAAATATCTAAGTATAAATTAATCAGTCTATGTATATCCGACCAAACCTGTTGATAAATTTGTATATAAGCAAATGTGTTTTGCTTTGAATGGAAAACAAAGGTGCTTCAGTAATGTTTGCCTAAGAGCTTCTTATTAGAGATAAGATATAATTAAGTTCCAGTTATTTTCTTATTTATTTACCTTTAAGGCCTAACAATGCAAAACATACAGTCACCCAAATACTTATCTATCTACACATATATATAGATTTTCACTATAAATATACTAGCTTAACTATTTTTGGGAATAAACTACACCTAGTGCATTTGAGATTTTCTTTTCAGAGATAAGATGACAGTAAGATTACTACTAACTTCTGACAGAGTTCACTGCTGGGTGAAATAGCATAGTGCAGCATTACACACACCCCCCCCACCCCCCTCCCTTTTGTTTTAACCCTTCTTTTCTTTCACTGGCAGTGGTCTCTTGGGAGAGTGGCATCTCTACACTTCTCAGTGGTACATCAGTTCCACCTGCTGGTACACAGCTACAAGGCTTGAGAAGAAAAAAATATTGAAAGATAAGCTTAATGTTTTTTCTTAAGTTTTATTTTTGACTCACCTGGCCAGTATGCTCAGTTTCATCCTTGTTAATTAGGTACATTAAGAAGAACCTGAAACAAGCACATCAAGTGTGTATTAATGCAGGAAACACAGTATCTCTGCCTGAACTTTTCTAGTCTGGGGTATGTGAGGAAGATTATGCCAACCAGCAAAGTAATGACACTGCTAGGCATCTAAAGTGCTTATTTTAATGGAAAAAATTCTGTCCTAAAGCATGTCTTCTGTGAAAGTGCCAACAGATAAAAAATCTGTAGAAGTAGAAAAATGCATTTTAGCATTTCCTTCATTTCAGTGTGAGGAGCAATACCTGAATTTGGCATATGCCAAATTCTGAGCACATATGCTCCAGCATCTCACCTTGGAAGAAGTTACTATGACTACTGCAAGAGAAGTGTGGTAAATACTGAGCTACACCAGGAATTCTGAACACTGCTGCTGTACAGCTCATAGGCTCAGCCTGTCCTTCCCCAACACCTGTGCTCAGTCAAATTTTGAGAGCTTCAGCTAATTAGGAAGACTGTACAGAGAGCCAGCTGTGGTCTGTTTAGGGGTAATACTGCTCATGGTTGGACAGTTTTGATGCAGTGCATTTGGAACTGGGCTTAGTATGTGCTTTCATTGTGGAGGAAGGAAAGTACACTTTAACACTTGTCTAATCAAAGGGTAACCTGGGTAAAAAGATTGTTCATTATATGTTCTATTATAAAGAAAAAGGCCATTTTTAATTTATGGTGAATTGCAGGTTCCCATTGACAACTAAGCGTTTCAATATATTAAGAAAAGCTTGGATATTGTAGACTGGCAAAACTATGAATATTAATATAAATTTGCATCACACTAATCAATTGATTTTTAATTTAAAAAAGTTCAGATGCAGTATTCCAGAGTCAGACTGCTATAAGATTTCACTAGCTTTTCCTTTCATTCTGCTGGCACAATGCTCATATGATTAATTATCTTTGCTATATAAGTAACAAATGCAACAAGAAAAACTTTTTTAATATCCTCTTAGATATGCTCTATATTTATAATGAGAGTGGAAGAGCACTCTCTTGGGAGTTTGGTATAGTCTAAACATGTACAGCTCCTGAGTGCCTCAAGGTTTCAAAAAGCTCCACTGTTACTAAAGACCTATAGGAGTTAATTTTTTTGGAGCTTATCTTTGAAGAACTTTCTAAAAGTACCTTTATTTGCTTTGTTTTGGTTTGGCTTTTCTTTTTTTGTCAAATTGAAGCCAATTTTCTATGGTCTCATCAGCATTACCAAGCCCTTAGAAGTCACAATCAAAACTTCCAAACTAAAGCAACTTACTAAACTGTCCCCTGTCCTTCCCCATATCTGGCTTTCCTCCCAGCAGAATAAGGAGTTGATGTGCCTTCTGGTCTCACTAAGGTACCTCATGTGCAAGGTGAGCACTAAAGGTAACTAGCAGTATAGAATAGAGGAGGGAAGACCAGAAAGGAGAGGACATATTCCTCAGTTTTAAAGAATTCTGCCTTGGTATTTTCAGCAATGTGTGTGCCTAAATTACACTACATCTGAAAGGTCTCTTTATCACAATTCCAATTATAAAGTGTACTTACAGATAGTTTGCCAAGTTATGTTCTTGCAAAGTATGTGTTTCAAAGCCATGTGGGGTTGTGTCAAAGTAGTCATTGCCGATTCCACAAATAAAGCATTTGGTCTGAAAGTCAAAGTTATGGTGGATTTTAACTCAAAGACAATAATTGGTGACAATCTAGTTGAAAAAGAGCAATGAAAAATGTAACATGCTTCCTACCTCCATGTCTTCCCTCACTTGTTCTTGCTGGTCTCTTAATTCACCAAAAGCATCAATAATCAGACCTATTTCAAGTTGAAAAGTAGCAACACTTCAGTGCTTAGCAATATCCATATTGCAAGTAATGTCAGTCCTCCAGTGTCTAGAATTTAGTGTACTTATACATACAGGCACAATCTTGAGAGCAGAAAAACTTTTTTGTGCTTTATTATAGTCCATTTAACCTTACACAAGCTCATCTTTTTTGTTGCCATGAATGAAATTAATTTTCACTCTCCTTCTCATGAAACTCTTATATCCCAAGTCGTATTCAACAGACAGCTCTGCTCCCACAGCCCACCTTGGACAGTTTGTGAGTCTGCTTCACATTTGAAGCATCACTCCTCCACTTACAACGTTTTAAGAAAAGAATTGGATCATTCTAGGGACTGTGACATTTGCAACTTTTTCTCAGTATAGATGTGTTACATTTTTTCTTTGCCACCAGGTTGCCATAAAACAGTGTGTTTTTTTCCTAACAGCCTGAGAAGAGTTTATGCAATGAGTGTTGAATGCTGCCCATCACCAAAGAGGAGTTTTGTTTGTTGTGAACCACAACTGCAAACCAATTAAAAAACCAACCCAGCCTCTAAAGAAAGGTGGAAATGGCTATGTGGCCGTGCTGACTTTCTCCATGTCATTTACCCTTTTCAACTGGAAAGCCTCCATTCTCCAGTCAGCTGTAGTGATTACAGGCTAAAAGTGGGAAGAATGTCTTCAGCAAGGCTCTCCCAAGTTTAATGCTTAGTATAGGAGAACAGTGATCCTGCACAAGGTTCACCATTGCTGGATATTTATAAAAGTGTTCATAAACACTGCAACCCATGCAAGTTACATTCCTTGTGCTTTGACTTTGTGTAGTGCTTGGGAAAATGCATATTGTGTGTGAATTAATATAAAATTATTACTTTCAGAATTAATGATTTTATAAACTCAGAAAAAAGTCTTTCCAGCAAGACTGCTAAATTTACCTCGAACATAAATATGGTTTTCAATGATAAATTAATTTTGAACAGTGTCTGCTAAGGTAAGTGATGGTACCTTGAATAATGGCCAGTAGGATAACAATGACAAAGAAGAAAAATGTGATGTCAAAGACAATTCGGTACATTTCATAAGGGTCTCCAGCAGGATCCTCAATTTCATCTCCAATGCCACCACCAGCTCTTACACCCACATACATGTGGAACAGGTAACACTAAAAAAGAGAGAGGAAAATTCAGATATATTTACCATGAATTAGTCTTTTTTTTCTTTTTTCTTTTTTTTTATTATTCTGCTCTGCTAATTCTCACACACTATCATTCCTCATGTATCAAACACCCTACACCAAAAATTTGTTACTCTCTTAACTAATGTGATTCCACCTTCAGGCACACTTACTAAGAGGGAGTGTCAGCATCAGCTGTTACCTGCTTCTCACTCCCTGGGTCTTACTTTCAGCTGAGACTATTTTGGGAGTATTTTTCTTGTAAATACTGTTAGTGTATTCGACTATATTCTACTCCTTATATTAATTCCTAAGGTTCTATCTTGCTCTGACTAAGCAGAGGACATATTTTAAAGTCTTGCAGTGAAGTTCAGGAATGTGGAAAATACTGCCATAAAATAAATAGTGGGATATTCACAACAAGTAGATCTACCTGTGTGTAGGAGTTTCTAGATAAATTATTTTGCAATACTAAATGTATGATTTATGATATTGTAAATTAGTTGTGATCTGTGAAACAACTGTGTTCAGTTCAATGCAGAAGAAATTACTTTACAAAAGTATTGTCAAATTTTTTGAACATATAAACCTTAATCGAAAAATCTTTAATAATCTATATTTTTAAGCTCTGTAAGTATTTTGGAATAGAATCTTCTGCAGGAGTGATAAACTACTGATGTTCCTGTATGATTTGCTACAGAATCTTGTAAACTACCTCAGCCACTCAATGTGGGTTAAAAACAATATCAATCTCTAAGCACAGACAGTTTTCTGGAGTCGCATTAGACAGCAGTGGGTGTTAAATAATGAGTATAAAACCTGGCATTAGCAAACACCAAACAGAATTATACATCTATTTTTGTAATGCAATTTTGCTGATAACATAAGATGCTAGTACTTGTGTAATTGTGGCTTAGAATTGATTTACCTCACTTGTTAGAGTAGTTTAAAATGGAGTACAGTTTTATTATTTTAATTATTCCTACACTTATTTTATGACCAGGCCATAGAATTCAGCTCACAAAGTTTGGGCAGGTTTCATAATTTCTGTAATCTGCATGTCTAACCTGCACTGAGTGTTTAAAAGAAAATCCAATAGGGAGGATCATTCTGCGAAGTCTATGATACACTTCTGTTCTGAGGTATTTTATTCTGTCTTTGGTGTAAAATGCAGGGCAGAGTTTCTGTTCCATGGCAGATATCAGCTGGCCCCAAACTCAGAATATTACATTTTTAATATCTGAATTTGTATTTTCTGTATACAGAAAGAAAATCAAATCCTCGTCATATATTTTTTTAAAATTAATTAATATATATCTCTAGAGTATGTGTTATTTTGACAGAAATAAGTCAGTGGCAATGGGTAGAAATCAGATTGTAAATTGGTATAATAAGATTGTCACCCAGAATAAGTTGTAATTTCTACTTTCTCACCCTTGACTTTTTCATGACTAAATTACTAATTTCAATTTTGGAACAGGCTTTTATAACTAGTGCCAATAACATCACATAATTCATATAACCTTAATAAGGATGGGAAGAGCTTGCACACTTGTGAACTTTGGGGACAAACGGGGTTTCTTTGTTGTTACAACACAGCTTCTTTTTGAAGTTCTGACCAGTTTATCAAGAAATTCCTTTTTACTTGGAGGGTTTGTCATCCTCAGCTTTTAGAGCATTGTGGCACACCATAAACCACAGTATTTAGCATAAAAATTCAGAATACCATCCTACATCTATTTGATGTTGAGTTTAGACCACTGGAAAATGCAGAGGGAATTTCAAGACTATTTCCAAAATGACACGTATCGAGAAGAGCCCAATGGATTTAACAACAAACACATCCTTTCTTACTTATCATTCTGTCTAAAGTATCCATTTGAAAATTCAGGATGATATTTGAGGCATGCAGGTGATGTTTTAGTTACCGTCATCATGTCATCACACTTCATGTCTGGTTCATCTTCATCTTCGCTTTTGTTGTAGAATTTGCGGAAGAAGTTGAAAGCCACCACAGTGTAAAGGTACACGACTACAGCCAGGAGTCCCACAGTAAGAACAAGCTGAGTGTGGAGACACGACATGAAAATAGGTTTCAATATCATTTTGTCAGAAGAAACTTGGTTCATTGCCTTAAATACTGAAAATGGGTCACATTGTACATTTTCCAATAAGGAAACTAAAGACAAGTTACGTGTGTATCACCAATGCAATTTTTTTACACTATGTAGTTTAAAAGTTTAATTATAGTAACTTGAAACACTGAATATACAATAAAAATCAAATAATACAAATAAAACCCTTTAGATGATTTGACAATTTCAGCTGGGACTTATTAGGACTTATAAAGACTTATCATAGTCTATTTTCTCTTCCAAAGCACTTTAGCAAAACCATTCCTAAAATGGAGAGAAAATTTTTTTAGATAAGTAATTACTAGGTCCTGTCTGTAAGAAAATAATATCATTAGGTGAAAAAGTTTAGCGGTTCATGAGACTAGATTATATTGTCTATTGAAGTTGTTAGAAGATATAGCTCTGGAGTTTACTGAAAGCTACATACTGTAAAAAATGCAATAAAAAATGCAACAAGTGTATTTACTATTTAAAAGAAACATAAGAGTATTGAAGGACAAGCTGATCAGTTATCACTATCTTCAGATCTGTCAGCATGCTCCCAAAGTGACCATTTCAATTCAGAAATCTGCAGCTGTCCTTCAGTGTTCATATTTACTAGCCAGAAAAGCAACAGGATTAGAAAAACTATTCATTGCTTGTTAAGAATGTAAAAGCCATGGTCTTCAGTTAAATCAATTTTGTCAACTGTGCTCAGTTTTGACTATTGCATTTTTTAAAAATTCATAAGGAAGATACATAAATCATTACAGTCATTAAAACTAATATGAAATTGGTCATCCTGAAGTAAAACAAATAGTATAAAATCAGAGATTTCATCTGTTTGTGTGATGATAACACATCATCACCTTGTGTGGGTGTATTTTTATGTGTCTTCCAAAACATCATGGGGTTTAAAATGTTTTGACAAATCTAGCAGAGCTTAGGAGTGGGCTTAGAATATGTTACTGCATATGAGAAGGAATGGAATGTGTATGTTTGAAATTGGATTTTGGGGAATGTAAATTTCTGAAATGTGAGTTTAAAACTAACCATCAACCTTGGCTTTTGTTGCTATGCGAGCTAGGAACATGGAGATCAGGGCATGATTTCCTGCAGAAATTTTAACTGATGGTTTTAGGAGTACATATTATTTACCTGATTTTTGCATGACAAAGTGCCATAGAAGCATATTCCACAGTGCAGAATGCCCACACCTCTGAGCACATTCTTATTACCCAGGTATTGAAATCTCAGTGCCCAGATGAATATTACTACTGTAGCTAAGGAGGAATTATGTATTCTTAATATTTATCACCAATCAGCTCATCATTGAGAATATAGAAGGAGCTGGTTAGGTAATAATTAATATTCTTGTATATTTCTAAAATTATGTGTTTTCTATTGTGTATAACACTTCATCTGTCATTACTTGGTGGGTATAGATTGTTACAACTTCATAGGATTTAACATGTATTAAGTGTGCTGCAGAAGATATGATCAATCATGATAAAAATTAATTGCATTCCAATATTTCCAGTACAACAAATATTTTCCCAGTACTTTTAGAGAGTGTATTTATTTTCAAACCTTTGCATGTAGCACTAACCTGTTTGCCATTGTGAGTCACTGAAGACAAAATAGTTCTTAATGTCTTAAAACCCATAGCAATATCCAGCAGATGAGCAGCAAAGAAGAAGTTATTGTAGTGTCCAAGGATGGACATAGTTGTGTACCAAGCTAAGTATAAAAATGACTGCAGAGAAAGTGAAAATTGGCAGAGGGTTAGCAGGTGCTGATGTGGTTTATTGGATCCAGAATGTAGTGTTTTTAATTCACTCAAGTTGTTATAGGACACTTTGCCTATATAGGGATTAAACAGCTCAATCTTCACCCAAGTTTTGAAAATTGCCAGTGATGGAGGGGGATGTCACACTGCTTTGGCCCTTGAAAAATGCTGAGACCAGCCTCACTCAACAACCCCAAAAGCAGACATCACAAGGATGTGAAAAACCTGTGTGTCTGACAGCCACTGGCACTGGCAGGGATGTGGAATGCAGGTGTTTCCTGATAGAGCAACCAGTGATTGGTAATACCAATGACTTGTTTTAAGATGCATGGTGCTCTGCTGAGCTAGCATGACTAGCCTGGGAACATTGAATTCCATTCAATCACTTTGTGTTGTAAAAGCTCAGTCCCACTTTTCAATGGCAGGGATTTCCAGCACTCCCAGGGTATGTGGAGATTCTTTACTTGAGTGGGAAGGGTTACTCCTTGAGGCTGAACCGAAGAGGTTTGCCCACTGTCACTCATATGGGTAAGTAACCATAATTATTAAGCTACCTTTTAAACCATTAATTTAATAAATAAAGTACTGTAGTAGCAGTTATAACCATCTCTACAGTGCAGTATATAATTCTGATTTAAATAGCCTTCAATCACAAGACAGAAAAAAATATTTTAAAATAGCTCTGTAATACAATATTATTTGTGTATGTTTGTTTAAGATAAAAGCAGATGGTGAAGGACATACGTGTTTAGAGTAAATCAAAGCATATTCCTCTAGGCTAACATACTCACATTATCAGTGAAAACAACTCCGAGCTTCCAAATGTGGTACTTTGTATCAATGGAGCTTAGCCTAAGAAATACAGAATTTTTGAAATGCATAAATGTCAAAAATAAATATTGATTTCTGTATTTATAAACAGCAAACTAGTTTTGGCACTTTTTGCTGAAGATGGTGATATAAATAAATTGTTCATTTTTTGAGTGATCTGGGTGCTTAATTTTTTAGAGAGTATTCATTAATTCTGAGCACCAGAAAGAGTTTCTAAACCAACAAAACTGGTGTAACAATTTCAGGAAGATGATACTGCCATATTCCAGACTTAAAAAATTAAAATCCGTACCAAAAGTTGTGAAATGTGGAAAACAGATTGCTTAAATTCAAGAGATAAGTGTTCTGTCTAGAGTGAAATATTGCCAGAATAACCAAGAGAAAAGGTAATGCCTTCTGCAATATTCTAAATACTTTAATAACCATTGGATGATATGCAAAGGGAAATCTTTCTCGTGCATCTTACATATTGAGAAAACCAACTCTTGTAGGAGCATAAATCATTTGGGACTGGGACATTTTCAAGTTCTCATCTTGGCTAAGTCAGGAAAACATCTCTGAATCTCTACTAGACACCCGTTATCTAGTTATTAATTATCAATACTTTTTCTGTCCTTTGGTTTATAGACTCTGTTGTAAGACCTTTTAAATACTGCATGAATTATTGTTTAAAATTAAAGAGTGGCCATCTATATCGCTCAGCATAAATTCGCTAGTTTTTCTTACTTTTATAACACAACTGTGTTTTAGAACAAACAAAGAGCTATTTTATTTTATTTTCACATTAGGATGACGTCCATTTGAATTTTCCATGTTGAGAAAAACATCACAACTGTTTCAAAATGAAATCCAATTTTATCTTTGATGGTGAAGTTATACCAACACATAATTTGTCTGTGAAGTTCAGAAGTCCTACCATGACACAAGAGATGCCTCTTCTGGTTCACTCTCTTCCACTGGACTGAAATCTAGGGCACTTTTGTCCAAACCCAAAAGTTCTGCAATGCGCTCTGCTCCATATAAGTCTCCATACTTGTTAATAACCTAGAAAGGGAAGAAGAAAAGCTTTTGCTCACAGAAACTGCTTAGTGACATTTATGTACTTTAGACCAGTAGTTGTCAGGAGTTAAAAAATAAGTCCTTCACAATTAGCACTACTAGAACAGTAAGAATTCCCGGGAAACAGGGGAGCATAAAAAAGAAAAACAGAAGCATTAGAGGCTATTATCTGAAAGCTTATGTATAATTTGCTGTCATTTAAGCTGGCATGTTTTTTTCTTTTTTTAGGGCAATGAGGGGGCTTTGTATCCTAAAGATGACAACGATTGTAAATTAGACCTGCTGGCTGATTGACAGCACAAAGTTATTTCAAATGTCTGAGTCTAGGAAGGAAACCACAGCCTTCTGTCTTCCTCCCTCCTCCCACCTACACCACAGCTGCCTGCTCTCTGAGACATTTAGCAAAACAATGACTTCCATAAAACAAATTCCAGTTCTCAGTTATTTCTGTATTTATTTGTACAGAAGCATACTATATGGATATCTGAATTAACCAAATAGTAGATTATTGCTCTGAAAAACATAATAGAAATATAAAAAGCCTACCTTCCGTTTCACAAATTTGTCCCAGTAATTGTTAGGGAAGGACCTACATAGATAAGGCAAAGATATTTCAAGTTATTTAACTTGTTAGGGGAAAGGAAAAAAACAACGAAATAAAGAGAAAATACCATGTTCCTGATCATTGCAAATTTTGTTCACTCAATGCACTTCAAATTAGGAGAATGATTTCTTTTCATGTGGACAACAGCCGTTATTAATCATAATTTGCTGCAATATCATCTTCCCTCTCCACACACCTTTCTTTTTCCCATCCACAAGTATGACTGACTACAAAAGGACAGCAGGCTAAATACTATCACCTAATACACTTAACAATTCCATAATAGCAGGTTAGTCACTGTAATGTCATTTATCTCCTAAATAAATGCTTTGTCAACCCAGCCATAAATATCAAGCCAGACAATGATTATCAGAGAAAACTAAGAAAATCTTAAAGCATAAATAATTTTTAAGTTCATTGGATTACATTTCAAATGGAGGCTGAACACTTGAGAACCAGTCGACTGTTTGCCAACAGAAAATTTTAAAATGTTAAACTTGCCAAGAAAATTCAAGAAGATCATTTGCCAATATATAGCATGTATATATTTATATAGCAGTATCCAGGAACTACTCATTCTAATGATCTTACTGAATACTATATCCATTTTGAGGAATGCCAGTTAGCAGGAAACACTACAAAATTTTCTCTTATTTCCTGGAAATAACATTTACTTATACGAGAAAATATGCAGGAATATAAAAGAGAAAAATAACTATTTAAACTAAAGGACAGCATTGGTAAAATAAAGTAACTGGTAGCACAAAAAATATGAGATTCCAGAACAATGTTCTCGTAGGATGTGAGGCAAATTTCCCAATGGCTATGCTCCAACTTTTACCTTTCTGAACTGGAATTCTGAATTAAATTAATCTGGACGAAGGCAAATGCTTCTAGTGACTCAAATGGATGGTATATTCTACTCCAATGCTCTATATTTTTTTTTGCTTGATTTCTCAGGCTTTTAAGCAAAATATGTCATACTTTATCTCTTTTACCAAAAACATCCAATTATTTGTCAGAGTACATCTTTCCCACTTTTAATTACTTTTTTCCCGTTATAGAAAGCACATTTCAGTTTATACAGAACACTTGGTACTCTCCAGAAGTGGTTATTTTGATCATACAGTACTTGCACTAAACCTTGAGATTCAGTTAACATCAGAGGGAAGGATTAGCCTGCTTAAATTAGCCTTAATCTTCTGTTTAACTTCAGTAAACTGTGCAACATGCTGAGAACAGACTGTACAGCATGTCATTAGGGATAAGTTGACAATATATTTCATTAATTCATGCTTCTTTTTGCTCAAGATAAACTTACTTGGTATCTAGATGGGTTGCTATCAATAGTAAAAAAAAGTGGTTGGAAAATAAACATGCTCTTCCGTTTCCCAATTATCTTCTGCTGTAACTTTAATAAATACATGCTAGTCCATACTGCTCTATGAAATTAAGAAAGATTCTTAAAAATTAGGTGTAGGAAAACAAAACAGTCAAGAATTTCCAGTATTTTAGAAATTTTAATAATGGAAACATAGATGGAAGGGACCTTAAAGATCACCTAGTTCCAACTCCCTGCCAGGGGCAGGGACAGCTTCCACTAGACTAGGTTGTTCCAAGCCCCATCCAGCCTGGCCTTGAACACTTCAGGGCTGGGGCATCCACAACTCTGGACAACCTGTTTAAGTGCCTCACCACTGTTATGGTAAAGAACTTTCTAATAGCTGATTTAAATCTACCAGTAAATTCTGAAAAACAGTCTAGTCAAGGCATTCTTTCAGTGGGAAGAGAGCTTGCTGTGTTTGCCTGTGCCACTCCTACAAACTGCTGCAGATTGCTGAAACTCTTAGAATCAGTGTGTGACTACTACAGTATTTGCTAATGCCTACAACTTGACAGAAATTCCTGTCAGACCTACTCAAATTCTAGGAATGCTATTTTTCACTAGATTTACTCCTCTCATCACATGCAAATTTCTTTAACAAGGAATGGGAAAGAAAGGGAGGAGAATATTACTGTACAACTAAAATAGAGTCACTGAAGGGATGGAAGTTATCTTTTTAAAACTTTCTCAAGAGAGGCTAATGGAAATGTCTTGGAGAAACATTGTGAGGTAAAATACATTATCCTTGTAAACCCTAGAAAATGAAAAGGATATGGAATGTATATGTCATCACAGTATTTATTAAATAAACAGATAATATATTAGAATCTACTACTGTAGCATCTGATATAAGGTGCTAAATGCCTTTCTCTGAAATGAACTAACAGGAACAGGAAAGGTTCTAGATCAGTGGCTTAATGAGCTATAATATTTATAAGCATAGAGTATTTTAATTTTACTTACGGAGTATTTATAACAAGGCGATCCCATTGTCCTTTAATATCATCCTCAGTTGGTTGTTCAGTTATGTATAGTCCATCAAATTCCAGCTTTCTAGCTACCTCCTTTTCCCTCTTGAATACAACCAGAGGGACCTGTGAAAATGGCAGTGGCCACCTTTGTCATGGTTTTTGCATTTTTGGTTCTTTATAACACTAAAACTGTAAGACCAAACATAACACTCAAATCTCACAGTCAGATCAATGCCCAGGGAGCTTCTGAGCAGTGACCACCTTGGCAGTCAGGCCCCAACCTTCCCCCACACACTGCTTTTATTGCTGAGCATGATGTTACATGCCATGAAATATCCCTCCGTTGGCTCAGCTGTCCTGGCTGTGACCCCTCCCAGCATACCTGCTGAGGGATGCACAAAGTGGGTAAAGCAAAGAGGAAGTCCTCACACTATTCAAACATTGTCCAGCAATACCTAAATGTAGCTGTGTTACCTGTAGTGTTTTAACCACAAATCCAAAATACACACACACTGCTAGGAAGAAACTTAACTCCATTTCTGCTGGTCAGAATACAGAAAGAAAACCTCCACCTATTGAGCAGTGAGAATTTGTAAATAGCTAGGAACAGATATTCCAGTATTAGCACCACCAATCACCTTGGGAGAGAGCCAATGTCTAACATACAGATGGAGCAGTAAGATTAAGAACTTGCCTTTAAGCAGTAGTATCCAATCACACAGACAAAGGAGATGACAGTATGGATAACTGCCAGTGCTCTGAGAGCAGGTGCCATGTAGCCAGTACTTTCTTCTAAAACAAAAAATACCATGCCCTCCTCCTCTTCCTCTTCAGCAAAGGAGTTCCAGAGATTAGAGTCTTCCTCTACTTCATCAAGTGGCTCTTCTGTCACCTGAGAAAAATTCAAGCACATTGAAAACAAAATAAAAGCTTTCTCTTTAATGATACATGATGTTTGCAAAGCTGCTTGAAGGAAGATGATAGATCATTAGCTATAAAAATTCTTCGTTTGCACAGCAGAAGTTTCCACATTGTGGCATGTCACAAAAAAGAAAATCTGGAAAAAGCAAATACATGCAGTTTACAAATCTCTCTAACAGTGCCATAGCAAAACTAAAACAAATGAAAAAGTTATGCAAAAACTTGGAATTTCTTGGAAGAAGTGAGGAATGACAGGGTTATCTATGATTGAATTCAGGGGGTTTCTTGTACTCTACATAGTTCTTGGTTACTTGAGTTTAAAAAGAAGCAAAATTTTCATATAATCAACTTATACACTGTTCATAACTTTTTATTTCATGACTTTCATGACTCAGTTTAGAGCTTACAAATTATATACAGTATTTCATCAGCGGACATTCTTCCAGTGACTTTAAAAACCTGCCCTTTAAAATAAAATCCCTAGGGCCGTTTTTTAACAGCTTTATCTGAAAGCTAAAGTCCTGTTCAGTCCTGTTTGACTCCCACTGACCCTTTCCCATGTATGACAGATGGACACTATTGCACTGATAGATACAAACTTTTTTTGTCCTTGCTCTGCAGCAGAGCAGGTTATCACCCTCCAGACTCAAAGAAAAGCAGAAGAGAATGGGGAGAAAAAGAAACTGGCATAGACAAAAGCAGAATTCTACCTGTATATCTGAAGTCCATCTTCTCTAACCCTATGGGAAGGAAAGACACAAGCAGGAGGCTCTAAACAGCCATAACATCTTTTTCCTGGAACGTGCACCTACATTCTGCCCAGTTTCCAGGAGATTTTTACATCTTTACCTGACCTGCCTCTGAGAAAATAATTGTGTTATAGGAGCTGCATTTCAAGGTGTTTGAGAACAGGACTCCGTTATTTCTAGACTGAGTGTTCAGCCAGCTGCTTTTGAAGTTTTTGGTTGTAAGTAACAGAATATGTAATAGAATATGTATTATTGGAAAACACAAGGTTCATCAGCATATTACAACTTTCATTCTGTATCTAGGAGGGGGAAATCAAAAGGTCCAGATTTCAGGATATAGATAAATCAGAACTCTTCTTCCAGACTTCAGATTTGTATGGAAAGGGGGAAAAATCAAACAAACAAGCAAACAAACAAAAAAACAAAAAAACCCAAAAAAAATAAAAAAGAGGCTTTTATGGAGGGAGTTCTCTTTATTGATTTCTAACCTGTTTAATGGATAAAGGTTGTGAAGATTCATGAAAAAAAATTGGTGGAGGCTGCTGAAGATGTTCTACTTTGTATCATCTGGTGTTATACACCAGAACCTGAAAAAAACTCTCGATTCAGGTGAACCTCTAAGGTTAGTTTGAAAGTGAATGTATAGCCTTCTTTATCAGTGAGCTAAACAAAAAGAAATGTAGCCTACTATAAAATAAAAAAGTAACTGATAATAACCAGATATCTTAATATCTTGAGAATAAATGAAAGAAAAATAATTCAAGTTTTGACATTTGAATTATTTCAGTCGGTTTCAATTTTCCCAGAACAAGATTAACAGTTCAAACAATAACAGACTTACATGATTAAATGAAAAAGTGCCTAGAAACTCAACTATAAAGGAGAAATTAAATAAGTCTCTTTTCTTTCAGCCTGAATGAAATAAAAACAGAATAGTTGCAAACATTAAATTACTGTATCCTCTGGTACTAACAAAAATATTTGAAGAAAAATGCTTAATCTTACCTTGTAAAATAGAAGAATAAAATTGATGGCAAATGCAACAAATAGAGCAAGAAACCTTAAATTGTAAAAATTTCTTGCCAAGTAGTGCTGAAAGTAAAAAACAAAAAGTAGTTAAAGGTAACCTGTGGATAATGTCAAAATAGGTATAATAGATAGCAAGATTTTTACAACAGTAAATACACAATTGTGTTGCTTTCATCCACCAGCATAAGCAGGGGCATTTCTTAGAAGCCTATTCTCCCATTTCATGATAAATGAAATTTAAAATAATGGCCTTAAAATTATAAATCAGAGAAGACTGAAATAGAAATAAATGTGGAAAGATATGTTAGAATACTGGAAATAACTACTTGAGAGTTTTCAGAGAATTCAACATTTCATGGTTTTAAGAACAAAGAGAAATAGAAAGTAGAGTTAAAGATTCTAGAAGTTAGATTGTAGAAAATAGGAAGCTCCTAAAAAGGAGCTCAAGTGGTTAATCTCTCCTGTTAGAAATTACACACAGAAAGACTTAAGTATATAACTCTACAAAATACTACAAAATCACAGGAGGCTGACTGCAGACAATCATCTGAACACTCATGCCAATGTTCCCTTTATGATGACATTTCTCCCTTTAATTCTTTAGTCATTGAATTTTTATTTGTAGAACCCTTTTTTATATTTAAGATAAACTTACAAGCATCTTTGTTTGATAAATTTCCAAAGCTTTGAAGAAGTTAGCCATAACAGCCTCTGGCTTCTCAATTTTTTGTCCATGCCTTCTCTTCTTTTTCTTCATTTTTCCCTCTTCTAGCTGCTCATTTTGCACTTCCTTTGCTTTATCTTGCTTCTCACCATCTTCCATGCTAGAAGAAAGGTTAACTAAACAAAAATATCTACCAAAATGTGAATGCATTCATTTTGAATGAATTTTTATTAATAAATTTGCTTTTGATATTTACTTGTTATATTGTATGTAGCAATAGAGGAATTTAGTTACTCACAAAAAAGTAGTTGAGTTCATTAAATCTTGTGTTTTAATGATCCAGTATTGTTGCATGAAAATTATAGTGGGAAGTAGGGAAAGCAGAAAACAATGATAAATTGCAGAGGCTTTTAAAAGACTGGTACTCATTTTTAAAGGAAGTTATAGGAATTTTATGGGAATTTTCAAAAAGATATGGCCACAGGTCTATATATGCATAATTGTCAAGGGCCACAAAAATCAGATTACCATTGTATTGCCCAGTGAAATGGTCTGCCCTCTTTTACTATATTTACAAAATATTTAGTGTATACCTCTTAGTATATTTTCAAAATGCTGATGAGACAAAATGTTCAAAAAGTTCTTTGAATACTGAGCATTTCTTGCATTCTTTCTGGCCAAATTATTTAGCACTTGGAAGCACCAAGGATTTAAGCTGGAATTTTGTAAAATTTACTTACTCAGCCTTCTCAGCTTCTGATTTTCTTTGTGTTCCAGCTTCTTTTGCAATTTCAGATATCTGCATAAAAGTATTTTAACTGTCAAAATGGATCCATTCAAATAAAGTTCTGTTAACTGTAGTTACTGACTTCTAAGAAACAAAATAATTAATAATATTTTTATAGCATTTTGTATGTTTAGAGTGTTAGATTTTTTAAAATAGAGAGCTCAGGCTGTATTTCTACAGTGAAAATGACAGGAGTTTGTCTGATAGACTTTTTCAATATAGTATTATCAATACTCCAACTAATCCAGTTGACTGAACAAGTTGATTATACACAGTGATCGGGAAAATTATGTGACCAGCTGAGGATGAAGGTAACTACATCCAGATCATATCCTGGACACTAAAGTCACCCACAGAGATTCAGTGGAGTTACTGACTATGTGCACCATGAGCACCAGTTTTCCCATTTGCAAATATGAAACAAGAAACAATACATTAATGTTATCATGAAAAAACTGAAAAAATATCTATGTAACTATCAGATATTACAAAACCCAATTATTTGGCCATGATCAAGTAATGCAACTGAAAAGACAAATACTTAAAACAACTTTTACTTACACAATGTTTTCTTCAAGCTGTTTATCTTAACTGGGCTCATGGTTCATTAAACCTTTACTGACACACCACACAGCTCTATTAAGTGTGTGTTTACAGCTTTTCCTTGAGACAGGGAAAAACCAGTGCACAATTTTACAGATGGCTAACTGCAGCAGGGAAGCTGGGGCCTGGATATCAAACACCCTTAGGCTTGGTGTTACAGGATCTAAGTAAACTCATTGCAAAGACAGTTGGAATATCTAAGCTTCAGTGGAAGTCTGAGAGGTGCAGACCCTGACGTCCTAGACTCACAAAGAAATCTAAAGGGCTGACATTTGTCTCCATTCCCTTTTGCAAAACCCTATCTTAACTCTTACTCCTCTTCTGAATTCTCTTGAAGTGCTTTGACAGCAGTTACCTATTTTTGGTCAATACATATATACAGTTTATATGACTTCTTGCCACTACTCATCTGGATGCCTTTCACTCACAAGTACTTGGGGAAAGGATGTAGAAAAGAATTTATTAAGTTGATCTTGCCTTGTGTATCTCACATATTATCTGTGGAACTTCACCTACTAAATGATGCACATATAACTCACAAAGGGTCTCCCCTAAGATCTCAAGCTGGTGGAGGGTAATTGAGAGATCATTTGATGATGCCTGATTCTTCTAGGGGTAGGGTGGTAGAAGAATGAATAAATCACTATCCATCTTATCCATATATGCTCTCTCAGTTTTCTCTTTTCCAGGCTGAAGAGCCTTAACTTACTTAATTCCATACACAAGATTTGTTCCATATCAGCTTTTAACAGCTCACTGCTAAATGATTCAGCTTCACTCAATCTCTTCCAGTTTTATCACACTCTTTCTGAAATGAGGTAACCTGGTCTTCAAGACACAAATAAATTAAGGTTCATGGAGCATAATAATATGGGAGTTTCCTCTCTTCCTTTCTTAACTATTCAAAATTTCAGTTTGTTTGACTGACATTATCATTGAACTGATATTGTTGTACAACTCAATTATATTCCTAAGATTTCATACCTGAACAGGAACAATGAGATCAAAATGAAGCATTTTACAGGTAAAATTATAACTTTTCCTCTTGTATTCATCACTTCACTGATTTTTATCTGTTATTTTAAGGTTAACTTCACAGTTAGCTCTTGATTTTATTGCTACCAGTAACTAGATTTATCAGCAAACTGTTATGTCATTACTACATTTCTTTTCTAATTTGTGAACCCACATAACTCTCAGCACAGATTCCTGTAGAACCTTACAGTAAAAGGCTCATAATATACTATTCCATTGATTATTTTGCAGTTTCTCTGGCTACATGGTAAATGTCACACTGACCTTATCAGTACACTTTTCCAGTACATCGACCTGATTTTCTATTTCTTTCCATGTGTGTGAATTTTATCATTGCAGGTCCCTAAGAAAGATGCAGTGACTCCCTGAAGGGAATTTTTGATTCTTGCACTGCTGTTTCTGCTTTGAGCTCCACTTATTTTTCATATCCACTCCTCGAACTGGATTATGTGAGGCAGTTATATAAACAATGTGAAATGCATAGCAATTCTTGTAATTGCACTAGAATTAGTGCAAACATTGCTTTGGTAAGTTTCACTAGATAGCATGTTAGAGGTAAAAGCTGGATAAATTGCATAACTGACTTTACATTAATGACTCAAGCTTTTTGCAAAAATTAAAGAGCATTTTCATCAATAGTATCAAACACATCTGTGAGAAATGTATAAATTAAAGTGAAGCAAAGAATATTCTAAAGTGTTTATTCAGATCTGAATTTAAATATTCACTTCAACTATTGCAGAAAATGTTAAAGTGTTTACTTATACCTGCCAAAATTCTTGCATTAAAATAGTTATTTTTAAATATGAACCACATTATATTTATGGTAAATGACACAGGATTTTAATAGACTGTAATTTTTAAGTCCTCACATAAAAATGATTTAATAAACAAACAAGAAAAAACAAATGCAAAAACTTTAGTTCAGTTTAGGCAAGAACTAAAATCTGGAGAAAAACATACAAATTAGGAGAAAATAATGCACTAAGAAATTATACAGTTTAGATTAATCTTGAAAATATCTGAAAATCATATCATAAAGAGGTGGGTTAATGATGTAGGAAAAGATAATTCTGAATAACAAGTAGAAACAAACCTGAGGTGTAAAGTGAAACATAATGCCATCCAAATATCATAAATAAATTTGAGTTTTGGCATTTAGTTCTATCCACTTTTACACAGAGAAATATTCCCTTTAGTCTAGCTGAGTGGAACAAAATGTATTGTTTATAAACCAGAATAAAATTAAAGAATAATTACATTATAAACATCAAACTAACAATAAATTCAGGCAAATATATTTCAAATAATAGGAAAAAAGGATAGTGTATTGCATATAAAGAATATAGAAGAAAGATATTAATGATAAGGCATTATTATGGAGATAATAAGTTGTAAAAGTACTTAAATTATACTGTGAAAGTACGGGGTATGCAGAATAAACATGACCATAAATCATTTAAAGCAAAAAACTGTGACTAGAAATTTGCTAGCAGTTTATGTTTTGAGTAAAGTCCAAATGAACAGTAACAATTTGCTGCCTTGAAGCCTAAACACTAGGCTGAATTTTTCTATGACAAAATTTCCTGGTAGTTTTTAAATGAGTAGAGGTTATAAAGTATGTTCTTACTGATAATATATATTAATTAGTTAAATATAAAACCTGCTATTAACATTCAGTAGTTTATTATAATTATAATTATTAATATTATCTTAAAAGAAATACAAAATCTCTTTAATTTACCTGTAATCTTTTTTTCTTATGAACTGCGTTTTCCAAAGGTGTCTGGATGTCAGTACCAAGGATTTCTGCAATATCTCCAAGTCCAGCATCATGACCATGTTTTGATCCTTCTTTCTTTGTAGGAATGCCAAAAATGTCTGCAATTATGTCAGCTTCTCCCTTTTCACTCTTCACAAAGTCCCCAAGTTCAGCTCTTATGCCATGCTCAGCACCTTCAGCTTTTTCTGCTTCCATAACATCATCGTGGATTCCAAACTGTGTTGGATCAGGCATATCCCCTAGTATTTTTGTAACTTTTATGTTTTTGGCTCCTTCAACCAGGCCACCCCCAAATACAGTGCTCCAAAGAATCTGGAATATCCCCCACACTATAGAAAAGAACATTTGGAATGTCCCTACAAATAGGATCCAGAAAAAGGAGAAAAACACCTTCACCATTTCTTTTACTGTCATCTTTTTAACTTTCCTGTATTGTTTCCTTAGGTTCTTCACAGTGACCATTTTTAAAAAGTTGGCAACATTTTTCTTCACTGCAACACAGGCCACTGCAAAAGCTGAAGCAGGTTCCAGGGACTTTTCTTCTTCCTCATCACCTCCAATATCTACTACATAAGCAGGCTCTGCCTCTTCCTCCTCCTCAGGCCTCTCAGATGAATCTGTTTCAGAGATCTGGGATGCTAACTGCATTTCAAAAATTGTATCCTCACAGAAATTCACAAAGAGTTCCATTTTTTCTTGCTCTCCACCTTCATTTACAACATCAAATATGAACTGTCTTTTAGATTCCTTCACCTGTGGCTTCTCCCACTGCATTCTGCTTGATTCACTGATTTCAAAGTAAACTCTTTCTATTTTCTTGGCCCCACCCATTATTTCAATACGGCCAAGGTATGGTTCAAAGTAATTAAGAACACTTTCTGCAGGCTCAAGTAAGCTCTGAAGGCGTGGATCATTAGGCATGTGCTCTGAAAGGTTTGTGAGCAATACTACTACATTAAATCCAATGTCTTTGGCTGGTTCATGGAATCTTTCCACAAAGTCAACATAATTAAACATGTCGTTTTCATCAGCTTCTGTACAGGACAGCAGGAATTCAATCTCTGACTGTATGTATTGCTTTTGAGCCTCCATTGATTTCTGAAATTCCTTCTTGGAAATTATTCCTTTACCATCTGGATCATACTCTTTGAAAGCATCTGAATTGGTCAGATCTTTTAACTTCAGGAACATGTCAAAGAACTTCAAGATCATTTCTACATTGCTAGATGATTCTACAAGCGTGTCCACCATTTGTTTTCCAATAGTTCCATTTACAACGTTACCTAAGTGGTGTGTTATAACAGAAAGTTATTTGACAGGTACATTTTAAATAATGACATTTCATATTTGTACTGAAAACAGAACAAAAATGTTCTTAAATATTAGTAGTTTTTCTTCCAACATGCTTTCCTCTAGCAGCCTTCTATTTTATCACTATGTGTATTTCTGAATAATTCTTAATAAATATGAAGAATGTGTTTTTCTCCAACGAATGCATAAAGGCAGTTAATAAGCTGTTTAAAAAGATGAACATAATAATTGCTTTACACTAGGATGATGAGATAATCATATTTGATCATAAAGAAAAACAGGTCCAACCTTCAAGCAGTGACAAGAGCATCACTACCATATCCTTTAGTAGATCTAGAAGCTCCTTAAGCAATTCAATCTGAGCAGAGTCCTATGAAAAATAAAGAGGGACTATAAGATTGTTTTAAATTTGTATATATATGGAAAACTAAGTAATTTTAGAAAATAATGGTATTAAAAATGATCAGCTAAATTTCATTCACATTATTCAGCAACATTTCATTGTCATTTTATTATGATTGCTATCAGAAGTCTAATACAACATGTAACTTACTGCAGCAGAAGTATTAACACCACAAAGTTAAGCTTTAATAAAGCATTAAGGAGTACCAAATGCAGGTAAGGGACAGCAGAAACAAAAAAAAATGGGTTGCTACACAGATCTGAAAGCATCTTTCTCAGAAAGAATCCATCTTTTTTCACTTCACTGGCAATATTTAATGGCATAATGCATTACCACTCCAAGAGGACTAGAACTGTTTAGTTTAATTACAGAACACAATTAAGTCTAATGTAGATTTGTGTTTGACATTAAGGCCCTAAATGCTATTCTCAAAATTCTAATATACTTCTATAGGGTGGGAAGAAATCTAGTAAGTCAGAGGGTAGTCGAGACACTGAATAAGAAAGGAAATTACTTTCTGCACTGCTGCATTCAGTGCAGAGCTTGAGTGTATGGATACATTAAGCAGAAATCACAGAATAACACAGAATCCTGACACTGGAATGTGACTTCACTGTGCTCTGTACAGTGAAATTAACACTGCCTGTGCCCCCATGCTCCGTGTCTCTGATTAATTAACTGGATAAGTTGACCAAATGTCACACTCCCTGTTTGGATCCTTCTCAGCTTTTAATGGTGCCTCTGCTCTGGCAGATCTTCTGGTTTTGGCAACAGGGTGGAAGGGACCAAACTGCTACATTCATTATCAGAAAGGTGTAATTGAGCTGTAAATGTCAAGTTTGGTTTTAGTGAAGGTGAGTGCACAATGACAATTAATGTTGAAAATACCTGTGAAAGTTTCATTTGCATATTGGCAAACACATGAAGAAAGCCAACAACTGCATCCCACAGCCTGCTATGAGCCAGACTCTGTTGATTACCTATGCAAGGGCCCTAAAAAAATTAAGAAAAACACATTTTTAAATTTATATCAAATAAACTAAAATAAATAAATAAATAAATAAAATGTTTCAGGAAGCCATGAAGCTACATGAGGAGGTTTTCCAAGATCTCTGGAAAAGTCCTTTTATCTAGTCCATAAATACCAAATTTTATTCTGTCAAATTCATATGTGTTTGCATGTTTTAGTTTTCTCTTTACACTGATCCAGTGATTCCATGCAACTTTATCAAAATTTAAAAAAAAAAAAAGTGCAACGCATTTACAAATTTACAAAAGAACATGATCATGCTGTGTGAGCATGGAACTTCTCTGTTAGTACCCTGAGAGACACATTCTGTTTACCTGGATATATTCTGTAAGAGAATTGAATATTTGTTTGGTGACAGCCAAAGCTTTAGAAAAGTTACGTTGTCCTGATTCATCAATGACATCCTTTCCTGAATAGTACCAATAAAAGTCACTGATGGATTCCTAAGAAGAAAACAAAGTTACATTTTCTAGTTTTGAATTCTCTATACAGTATTTCCTGCCTGCATTTGTATCACCAAAACTTGAAACAGTAATTCAGATGAGATTTAGTATATCTATGCCAATATATTTCTTATTACAATAATATTTGGCACTGTCTTCAGAAGTGAAATCCATTGTCAAACATCTGGTTTCACACAGAGTTCTGGAATGTCTTCTGTTCTCCAAAGAAAAAAGATATAAAATAAATAAATAAATATTCTTCATTTTAATTCTTCTTTTAGAGAGAATTTCCACTTTCAATTCCAATAAAATTTGAATCTACAGAAGTGAAGGAAAGGCAAATATGTTATACTCCCTTTTCATCTGGTTTTTCCTCACCTGAAGACGCAAGAGATAGTCAACAGTACTAATGATAATATTCACTGTCGTGGTGTTGCCCATCTGAGTACGTAAGTAATTTTGAAAATCTGAAATAAGAAGTGATTTGTGCTTGGTTAGTATATAAAGGAAAAAAATACAACATTATTTTTCTATTTTCATGGGGAATGCCCTCTTTTTCAGTATCTTGTTGGATACAGATGGTAATGTGGTAGAAATTGAGCTTTAGATCTCAATGTAAATATAACTGAAGAATTGTTATCCAGATGACTTGGAACAGGCTTTACTAATAATATGCTAAACACCAAAAGTAAATTAAGACTTAAAAAAATCAAATTGAACTCTGCAGTTCAAATTGTCATGCCGGTTTCCCCTCAGAAAACTTAATGCATTAAAGGAAAACATCAGAATTGGTTCTACTGCACTCTGTTTAGGGACAGACTCACCACACATTTTCTAAAAAATTATTTCAGTTCTCTTACCATTGTTATGCCCTTCACAGAGAAGTTGCAAAAATCTAAATAGATCTCGAGTAAATTCATCATGTTGCAAGACTTTTTCACCTTCAAAATATATAAATACAATGATTATGTGACAATTGTTATGATTTATTATACAGAACACATAATCTTACAGTAACCTTTTAAACTGGAATTTTAAAAAAAGAACCAGTATTTAAAAGCGTTAAAGCAATTTAAAAGAAACAGACTGATAATAATGAAAAGAAAAACTGAGACAGAAGAAGCAGAGCCAAAGTATTTAGCACTCCAATGCATCCATGGTTAAAAAAACAACACTAATTTGAAAAAAAAAGGCAACAGGATATATATCTAATAAGTAAATTGTTAGTCATAACTAAAATCATGCCTTAAATATGAGTGACACTTTTTAAATAAGCATCAAACTCTTTATTCAAGCTAAACACACAACCTGCTGCAGACCATAAAGCTAAACCTAAAGATATCTGAGAAAATGCAATGAGAGATTTCTCTCTGTATTTGCAACACACTTTTGCAACAATAGTATCAAAAACTGTAAACCCAAACATACCACGCTCACGAACGATGACTGTGGATCAAAGAAAAATAACAAGAATACAAGATAAGAATATTGGAAGTTACAATATTTTTCTTAAAAGTTATTGCTAAAGATATTGTAAAAAAAAAAGCATATTCAGAACCAGAGCCTGGAATTACTTATAATAAGTTTAACAACAGAAACCTCAAGCCACAGTAAATGACATTTCTAGTTAAAGAAGGAAGGACAAATAATGTTTGAAGCACTACTGGAGTCAATTTCACTCTACTTACGAGTTCCTTCTTCAGTAACCATTCCCAGGCCTTCTGCTTTATTCTGTCTCTCAAATGCGTTCAAGTCCAGAACACTTATGTTTAAAGAAAAAACAAAACAAAACAAAACAGCACAAATAGGAAAAAGAACTATATTAACCAATGGAAAATAATTTTTTTCTACAAAATTTCTGGAGGCCTTCAATAACGACTCTTGACCTACTACTACATCCATTGCCTCATATTTTATTTAATACTTGTATTAAATAAATGAGCCTTGGATGAAAATAAGGGTGCAGTGTCCAATTCTGATAAGAAATGAGTCTCAGGTCAGGTCTCACCATTTACCTAACTTCACTTCTGATAATGTCATTCATAGTTTGATGTACAAATGAGGAGTGGAACAGGAGCCTTAAATGTTACTCTTTATGTTGATTTAAAGCTACCACCAAAAGGACACTACTACTGTTGTTTTTCTCTCACACTGTTTTCAACTATTGCTATTACTTTTATTATATTGTTTCTGTATATATTATTCATGGTTGTATTATTCAGAAGATGTATGGAATTTCTGATTCTATATGCACAAGACAGTAATGTAATCAGAGGTTCTATATTTTCCAACAGATATCTGAATTTTATTCTGTTAACTTGGCATAGCTAGCACATGGAATAGCAAATAATGATTCTTCTCACCACCCAGTCAGAATACTTTGGTTCAAACCATCCAATATAATTCTATCATTATCTAATTTTAGTTCAGTGAAATAGCAATGCAGTCACATATTCAATCTAGTGACATCATTAAAACCAAAAGAATTTCTTAAAGCATAATTTTCATTCTCTTGTCATGTTCAAGTGATTTTATCAATACCTCTTTTAATGAAGTCCTGAATAATACATATACACAGTAATCATATCACAGCAGGGCTTGTTTGAGTAAATCCCTGCTAAAGTGTTCTACATAAATGAAAAAATTACAAGGCAGGTATTATTTAATTAGTCTGCAACTATTCAGCAATAATTTCTGCAATGCATGTCACCATTCCTTCCACATTTTACCCTCTATTCATATAGCTGCTCCACTTCTAATTTCCAGTCTACTCCTTCAGAGCACCTCTGGTTCTTTAAAAGGCTGAGAGAAGGAGGTTGTCTACTATGAGAGTAATCAAAAACACCAGCAATTTTCCATCTTCTGTATGGGAGTCCTTTACCTTAACTAATTTGAACGGTGTTATCAAGGGAATGGACTACTACAGCCTCACTGCTCACACACCAACTGTAACAAACCTGATACATATGCAGAGGATTCAGAAGAGACAGAGATTGTGCAACTTGTCAGAAATGTGCAGAAACTAAAAGCTTAGTAAAGCTCCACTGGCCTGTATGTCCCTTATTGGTGGCTTTACTCCATCCTTGGAACCTACCAGACAAAAACCTTGAGGGACCAGTGAAGGAGCCATTATATTTTACTTTTCTGCCTCTTCAAACTAAGCCTTCAAAGGCATGTGCAGCCTTTTGCTTTATTTTCTCCTTTGGAAGAATACTCTAAAAGGTTAACACAGACTATTCCTGTGTTGCACAAAACTTCCCCACAGGAGTTCTATAACCTGTGACTTCTGTAATTTAAATCTAACACATCCACTTGCACTGAGCAATAAGCCACCAACATGAATAAAACCGAACTGTAGTAATGCAATTTATGTTTTTACCTGCAGGACTGCATCAAACCAGAGAGGCTTTGAAAAAATCCATCATCCTTTTTCTCCTTCAGGTAGTCTAGCATTTTCTAAACATTGTATATTTTTGAGGGGAAAAATACAATAAATAATAATTAGCAATTAATTATTAATTAATATTTATAAACAAAAACAAAATAGTAAAAGTAATAAGTACCTGTATAATTAAAAATACTGAAATTATATTAATTCAAAATTTCCTGAATTAATTCCTTGAAATAGCAATCAGTGTGAAAAAAATAATATAGTTGCTCTTGCACCAAAAATATACTATTTCTTCACTGTTTGGCTTAAAATTAAGTATACCTATTTAAACAACAGGACACTAAAATTCTCAAAATTACTCGCCTCATTTATGCAAGCAAGACTCACAGTAGCTAGAAAAGCATTACCTGTTGAACTGTGGTGTTTCCACCATTTAGAATAGCAATACCAAGTTTCAGTGTTTCAACAACCATGGGTCCTGTATGGCCTGTCAAAACAAGGATACACTCCTTAAAATTTGCAGTTATGAACCCTTCAATCAGAAGTGCATTCTAGTGCAGCTGTTACTGACATTTATTTTGCCTCTTTGACTATCATATAGAAGCTGCATATGACATTTACATGACAGGAATAATGACCTAACACACCTGTGTGTGCTTTAGAGATATCACAGAGCATTACCTTTGCTTGCACTGATCATCTGAAGGACCATCTCAGCAGCCCCACGATCATGTAAGCGAGCTTGCTGGTAGAGAGTTCTCTGTTTTTCCATTTCTTTCTCCTGGGTTTGGGAGCAAAAATGAGAACAGACTACAGATTGGAATGGATCCAGGAAAAATAGGAAGATGAGAAATCTGGAGTTGTTGAAGACCATCTGCCTCCAAAATCCATGGGCTGTTTGACTCCAAAGCTTCAAAACCCCCCATCTTTCTTTCATATGAATATCCTAGTAAGCCACCTCACTATGTTCAACACACAATGTGTTATGCTATTTTTGCATTTATTCTAGTGGACATATTTAAAATACTTCAGCATTAGATAATGAGAAAGAAATGTTATTTAAACTCTCACCTCAAATGTCTTTTCTTTTTCTTCGTCTCCCTCTTCTTCTTCCTGACAGCTCTTTTCATGTTAAAAACAGAAATCACAAGATCTTGCTTATTAAGAAACACAATGCCTGCTTTTGCTGTAGTACTTCTACAAAAATGGCCAAATAATTTTTCAAGCAATTACTAAGGGTATTAAGAAGACTTAAAAAACCTGTAATTGTAAATATTTGTGTTCATCCACACTAAGAAGCTGATATTCCCTAATGTATGAGTATTTCAGAGTATTCATCCAACTACATACACATCTTGTAATTGCAGGCTATGTAGTCTTGTGCTTATCTCTATGTCCATGATATTTCTCTTCATAGTCAAGCTCTCATCATGAGTCAGCTGTAATCAATATATTGCAAAAACAGACCTATCTCTGATAGACTTCAAGAATTTATTAAAAAATAATTATCCAAAGAATAAAGATAACTAAAGGGTTTAAACTGCTCATGGGTTAAATCATATTAAAAAAAAAAAAAAAAATGTGCCAAATGAAAGGAACATGATTGCACCAGCTGGAATTTTATAGTATTTTTTTAACATAGGAAATTTCTCATTATACATGTATATAAAAACTCTGAATAGCACTTGCTTCATTAAAAATACAGAAGTTACTAGTATCAAGCAGTCCATGTAAGAAACAGAAATAAAAGTTTTAAGGAGCATCTAAAATTAATGAATGCAGTGAGGGATGAAGCTTGAAATTATATACTTACTTTTGCCATCATGGCAGAATAGGCAATATATAGAGGATCATGTTCTAGATTGCTGTGAAGAGTAAAAAATATTTTAAATTATTTTATGATATAGTAATATCAATATGTCATATGCCTACCTTTTTTATTAAAGGGTGTTCTATTAGAGTAGTTTACTTGAAAAGCTATTAAACTTGAAAATTGTGTATTGAATGACTTATCTAAATCCAAGTCTCTAAGTTACTACTCAAACAATTGAAAGGTATATTTGTGCACTCAGTTTAGTCATCTTGAGTCATCATTGGCTGCTGAAGGTGCAGAAAAGT
Source organism: Oenanthe melanoleuca (assembly GCF_029582105.1). Classification (NCBI taxonomy): domain Eukaryota; kingdom Metazoa; phylum Chordata; class Aves; order Passeriformes; family Muscicapidae; genus Oenanthe; species Oenanthe melanoleuca. The sequence continues at coordinate 30,640,049 of NC_079339.1, forward strand.
AATATGGAGATATAAACTAGAGTAATTATAACTGTCAGATGGCGAGACTTTATTAATCATACAGAAAAAGTATATGAAACTCTGGAGTACTCATAAAAATCTAATTCTAATAATTCTAATCAACAATCTAAAGTCAAAACAGATACTGATAATGAGGTTCATAAACATAAACAAAACCTTTTTTGACTTGAGTTAAATGTACTAAATACCAAAACCAAGAACACATATCTATTACCAGAAGAGACCAGGGCAAGGTGCTCTGATTAAACCTGCAATTCCTGTTGAATTTGTGTTTCTGTGAGAAGTCATGCTCAATCATTTCTGCACTAGGTATTTACCAAGCTTTTAAAATGTGAGAAATAGTTAATATTAATATCTATGTAAAGGTTATACTGAGTTTAAATGCATGAAAACCATAATGAAACTGAAAGGGAAAAAGGGATTCACCATGTACAATAATGAACTACACTTGTGTTAAATCACTTTGGTAATGTAACTCAAAATTCAGTTGCTGTGTGCTTTTACTCAATGGGCTTTTCCACTCAGCTCTTTTACCTTCTGTCTGTAAGAGCACTGCGACTAAAATAGAGGATAATCTGATGAAGTGGATCAGGATGGTTTTTCTCAGTCTCTTCTTCTTCCTCTTCATCTTTTTTTGGAGATGTCTGTCTCAAGATTTAGAATATAAAAGTTAAGCTTCACAAGCAAGAAAAAAATTCAGTAACTAAGCTTAGGAAAGGATTTCAGTAATTTTATTCTACCCAATTTATATTAACTGCCTGTATTACTGTTACTCAGGAGTTTAATCTGAAACATTATGTGCCTTTATGACTTGGAAGACATAAGAGTATATGGGGTTTTTTTGTTTGGTTGGTTTTTTTTGTTTTTTTGTTTTTTTGTTTTTTTTTTTTTGGTAACTTTAGAAGTTTCTAAGTTTCTCATTTGAAAAGTAGTGAGAATGAGACTGGGAAAATCTTGGGGAAGCCTTATTCAAGAGAAATCATGCATCTTCAGTTGACCTGAACTGAAAGGAAGTTCTAGCTCAATTATTTCATAGTAGAATGCAGGAATCATTTTTAATAACATCATCAGATACATTCTATTCAGACTAGTGCTAGCTACAATATTTTCCAATACCATTTCTAAGTAACCTTGGTTCAATTAATGCTTCTTATTGTGAACTTCAAGCATTTTTTGGCAGTTAAAAATATAAGAAAGTCAGAACTGGCCAAAGATTGGATTATTATGCTTACCTCATTTGTGTTATTGCACTTTTGTATTGTTTCTACTCATTGTAGATTTATTGTAATTACAGTAATAATTGTAATTACAGAAGTTCAATTTACTTCTCTAGGAAATCTGAAAGAATTGCAGGCACTGCTTTGATTAGTGGCCTCATTCTTTCCTTTAGCAAGAAGCAACAGAGACTGATCATGTAATTGTCCAAAGCTTCCATGGCATGGGGGTTGGAACTAGATGATCTCTCTGGTCCCTTCCAACCCAAACCATTCCATGTCTCTACAATACCAGGTATAATGGATCTTTAAAAAGCACAATGTGACTGGTTTTGTTATTACTGAAGCACTTCCTGATGCATCTGCATGTGATCCATGAAGCTGTATATTAACTTTCATGGTGTTTAGAGACTGTGGAGATAAGCTCCTTGGAGGTATTTTTGACAAGCTAACTACATAGAGGGAAGAGCAGTAGGCATTCTAAATAAATGTTCACTACAAAAATCCTGAAGTTTACCAATTAGTTTTACGAAATACATAGGCAAACTACATGATTGCTGAATATGGCTGCATATATTTATTTTTCCTTATGATGCATCAAAAAGGAAAACAGCAAAATTAATTTGTATCAAAGCTGAAAATGTTAAAATTAATTATGCATAAAAATTAAAAGGAAAAGGATCAATAGTGTCAAGCTTTAAAAAAACCCATGTAAATAATATATACAAACATAGGAATCACCATAATGACAAAAATAGTCTGACTGTTAATCTGATCAATTTCTGTTCCCAAGAATGAGTATCTCATAGCTCATCTGAAGGCATAGATCACCTTAATGCACTTCAGTGCGCATCACAGGACAAATGTCTTTTTGACCACAGCAGAAAATGACCTTATGGTCTGAAGCATAAGGACTAATATTTTATAAGTTTATGCAAACAGTACACAAAAATTAAATATAGTTTATAATAGATACATAGAATACACACTGAAGTAGGCATTGAAATATATGCCCAATTATGTCAGTACTTACAGCCAAATCCTGAACTAGTTTCTCCTCAAATGAATATTCCTCTGTTTCTATCCAAAAGTTCTGATAGCCATTGAGGAAGAGGTTAATAGAACGGTGCCTGGGGGGGTTGTGAAAGTGAGATCAAGAGGGGTAACGGAACAGAGTATAACAGCTCAGATGGTTAATGGTTAGTAAGGATACATATTTGTACAATTCTGATCCTCTGATTGGTCAGTGAAGCAAAATGCACAATATAACTAACATTCAGTGACACATCTGCAGGTACTTTTGAACACTCTTACTGTTTTTATACACTTATGTATACATTACTTTTTATTTTGAAGACTAAGAGAGGCCCAAAATACATTATACATGAAACTGCAGGACTGATACCTTAATGCAAGCATGAGAAAAACACACATTTAAACAGACTGAGAATGAGTGAGTGAGGTTTACATCTACAAGGTGTAAATCTAAATTACTAGATTTAGGACATCAAGACAGCAGACACTGGCCATCAATACCAAAAAAATTATCAAGTGCTTTCCAGCACAACATCTACAGACAATCATTGCCTTCTTCCACAGAAAGAAGCCTAACCTCAGCTTTTTGTCTTCCAGTTCCAAATCAGGGCAGTATTAGCATGTCCTCAAAGAAGTTGCATCAGAAATCTACAAAACCTGCTCTATAAAATGACCAGTTTTAGAAAACCCTAAGTCATATTGCTACTGTACACTATTCATTAATTTAACTTTCCACAGAAAGCACAGCTCGTGACAATAAGACTACATATAATAATGGCAAAATAATTCCATCCTTACATTATTTTGAGGGAATTTTTTTTTTTCTGAGCTGCACTACATGAGGTTAGAAAGGCTGTTCCATGCAGCTTTTAAATTTACTTTTATCTGTTGCCACCAAAAAAAAGCTATAAAAATGGAACTGCATATACCCCATTAAACACCTTTTAAATACACTGTGCACACAAATCAGTATTTTGTAATAGAATGGCTGTTGAGTCAACAGTTTAGGCTCACTTGCTGACACTGGTGCTGTTTTATTATCAAATTTCAAAAAAACTGACCAATCAGAATCCCCTCTGAAAATTGTACAAATTCATGTTTTTATGATAATATCAAATCATGGCTGGGAAGGAAGAAGTGGGCGCATAAGCAAGAGGCTCTCCACAAGTTACATTACCGTTAACTTGAGTATAAGCCTGTCATACTGAGTTTTTTCATGTACTTTTTCCAGCCAAACACGTTGAAAGGTGCTCAGGAAGAAATTGCTAATTTTGTGTCTGAAGAAAAGCATATAGGTTTTCATTGAAGAAAGGCACAAGTTAAATTCAATAAAGTAGTCAGAAAGAATGTATTTGTAAACCGTGTTTGAAAAATTGCCATGTACAACTTTGCTGTATCTATGTGCATATACAGATGACAGACAATAAGACAAAGTTTTAAAAAATTAATTTCCTTAAAACATTAAACATAAATAAACACATCTCAGAGAAAACACTTATCACATAAGACACTTTTTCAAAGCCATGTACATTCAACAAACACAGAACATAAAGAATTAGTACTTCCTAATTTAAATTATGTTTAATTATTTGAAAAATACAATTTTAAAAAAATACAACTATTTGTTTTGTGTCTATGGGCACTTTCCATCAGAGGGAGTTCTTGGAATATTTGTGGTAGAAGTTAAGTAATTTTTCTGTAATTCAACAAACACCTTTATATCAATAGACGTGTCCATTTCTGAAATATTTTACTGAAATTCCCAAAAACTGATAGACATTACAGTGAGTTTTGCAAAAGATTACCTTAAGCTCTGAGAATAAAATGAAACTATACTGAAAGCCATGTAAATATCTGGAAAATTTTCAAAATAATAACTTTATTATTTACTGAAGATTTGTCTTTTCTAGAATAAATGAAAGGTTACTACCATAATATTTGTTTACTGCCCTTTAAATTAATTGATTCTAGCATCAAAATTAGAACTAACACTCCCAATACAAAGCTGCAACTAAAATGAGGAAATAGACAAGATAGAGAGCTGCATTTTAAACTCTGGATCAAAGAGATTTAAATAGCTCCAAGAATTAATCATACCCCACTTGAAATAATCTCCCTAGGGTTCAGACATGTCTGAGCAACACTGTCAATTTAGATGATGGAGATTGTTATAATAGTGTGATAGTCTTATTTTCCTGTCAGAATCCTATAATTTATCTAGGGGAAAAAAGTGTCTATAAGCTAGTGAACTTCAAAACTTTGGCTTGCACCGATCAATTGAGAAATATATCTGGAAGTTTTTTCATGGCAGCAGGGTTGGAATACATGACCTTCAAAGGTCTATTCCAACCCAAACTGTTCCACCACTTTAGGATTGTAAGTTCAAACTGTGTTTTCACTCTTGTCTGTTTTGAAGTGCAGAGAGCACAATTAGTTGACAAAAATAGTTTTATGAAAGTTCATTTTTAGCAAATACAAAATGAAATAGCTGGATAGATTTGCCTTATATTCATATTCAAACTAGGAGCAAACTGCTCCACAAAATCTACCATAAAGTTTGAGAAGAAGAAGTTCAAGAAATGTTTTTAATGCAAAAAGATTTTTAAAAAAATACAGATAATGTAAATGTTCCATTTCAATACAGTATTATTCCATATCTTATTGGAAAAAAAAAAATCAAGACTTTAAAGATTCATAACCCACTTTGCCTCTTGGCAAGTGGTCCATCAACCTCAAATATAAAAAATAGAAACGGTTGCTTTGTAAGGCAAAAAAAGGATGAGCCCTTTTAACATTTGGGTGGTCATGCATTTATTCTAAACACTTCAAGAATTTACAAAGGCAGAATATGATTGTAAAAAAAAACTTGCTCACAAAAAAGTTGTACTGAAATAGTATTTCTTCATACCACTTCCTCTTGCTTTGCCAAACAGCTCTTGAAGATGGAAGGGTTGATACTGGCTGGTTTTTTATGTTGTATTTAATCCTCTCCATTTCTCTGGTCTTTAAAGACAGTCTGGTGGTAGCATGAGACTATGGAGAAGTTACTATAGTCTAGAGCTACTCATTTTTGTAAAGGAAGGTTGTGTGCTTTTTATGGTAGAAACTGGCTTTTTATTTGTCCAGGGCAAACCTAATATTCCTCTAATGTGTTAGTGACACAGCTACAGAACTTTAGCTAAAGACCTTACACCAGGTGTATAAATTTGCTTTAATAAAGGCATTAAAAAGCCAACAAAACTCTTCATTAAATACTTTGCTAAAAATCTTTGAATAACAGTAGTAAACATAAAAAGTGAAAAACTGCAGAAAGTGGGAAGCAAACCTAATTAAAGAGGTGCTTAACCTCTATCTGAATAAAACTCAGATTTTTTGAGAAGAAAAAGACTAAAGGAAGTTACTCCAGTGCCATTTATCTTAATATTCTGTTTTAAGCAGTAGATGGATCCAGGCACAGGATGCATTTTATCTTGGAGTTTGTGGTGTTTACATTCAACTAGAAGAAGAAGCAGAGCAACACAGAAGATTAAAATATTATTCTGCAGTGTTCTCTGCACTGCTCCATAGTCACTTTAATTCATATAACATTCTGATGCAGTAGCTTACGATTGGCCCAGACAAGCTACAGAGCATGAAGTGTTCATGCAAGAGGAGAAGAATCATACAAAATTAAAAAAAAAAAGAAAAAAAACCAAAAAACAAAAACTAACTGAAAAAACCCCACAGAAGAATAAAAAGAGCAACCAATCAGAGGCAAAACATGGACAGAAACAGCAACATCTTAACAAGTTTCACAGATAAGTTGAGGAACTATACAGAATAACTGACAAAAACGAAGCATGTAATTCTTATGGTGTTTTTCCACTCAGGTTGTTTGTCATGAGATGACTATTTTGCTACTGTGAGGAATTAGCTGATGACTAATCAATTCTTATCTCTTAAAATTGCACACACTTAACAATCAATTAACATGAAGGTAAACACACAAGGAGTATTTGCACTCAGTAAACAATGCAAACAAATTTTGAAGAAATAAACCTTCCAGCCTCTTACCTGGGCAGGTTGTAGAGTGGTGCCATTCGGAAACAGGCAACAACGGCCCTTTTGCGTTGCTTTGACAGGAGCTTGTGCCAAACAGCTTTTTTTGATCTCAGTGGTTGTTCAACCTGTGGGAAAGTATCTTCTAGTATATGCAATGGAAAATTTTCAACTTGCATCCAAAATTTTCTGTTCAGCTAGTGGTTAGCTAGTCAGCTAAGTAGAAAATGTTAGCAATGCTCTGCATCACCTGAAAAAAATGTTCTTTTGGGACTTTATTTTTTTAATTAATGAGGAAAAATACTGGGGACCTTCTATATAGAAATCTTTAAGTTAATTTGGACAAGCTTAAGATGCTAGAATACCTTATTTGTGGGACTATTTGGTACATTTCAAAAATTGTTATTTTGTCTGTATCCAACAATGCATATTCAGTTATTCATGTGAAGACATTTTTATGCTGTATCATTTATGAATGGAATGGATTAAGTTTATGCAGGTTAAGAAGTACAATATAGGAAGAGTACAAATGCCTTTCTGTATTTAAACTGCATCATTTGGATTAACAGACAAGCAACTCAAAAGCTGCTTCAGTATCCTATGATGCAGAAATAGGAGACAGGCTAAACCCAGTATATCAAAAAAAAAAAAGTGAAAAAGCAAACACCTCTTCCTAAAACCACAAGGTTTTCAGCTACTGCATGGAGATGATTTGTGTGCTGTACTTCTTGTGACTGTTTGTGCAATTTTGTGGAAATATATCCTGAGTTTTCCCTGCAGATAAATGAAGGCACTTCAACAGATTACTTTGAAAATTTTGCATATTTACACATCTGTATGTGCATGTGTGCTTGCATGCATGTACAAAACCCTAAGTTTTATGTGAACACTTTAATGATGATAGCCACTGTACCTGAAATAATCTCTGCAAGGAAAAATCTCAGGTTTTTTTAATTGAACACAGTATAGACATTTGGCTTTTTACCTGCTCCAGATGATACAGAGCAGCTGATATCCTCTGCACACGTTCCACATTTTTCTCAGGATCAGTAGGTCCATCACTCTTTAAAATATCTTTGTACAGATTTAGCTGCCATTTCACAGCTGGATCATCAGACTGAAACCCAACATATTTCATTTATAAGCTGCTGAATGAAGGCACTGAATTTGACCAACACCACTTCTATTCCCATAGTAGAATAAAAGTTATAAATACTCCCAATATCTGTCCCCCTTTTAGACCAAATTAACATCTGCTAGCTGCTAAAAAAAAAAAAAGAAAAGAAAAAAAAAAGACATCCATACTATATATTGTTGGGCAATTGATCTCAATTATTAAGCAAGGTTCTATATTTTTACTTTATGAAACTAAATAAAGTGCCTTGCAATTTATTTATTCCACTTAATTCCATTAAAAATAAGGAAGCAGATTAGTACTGGGATTGAGTTTAATTTGCAGAACCTTTGTACTAAGATTTTAAAGCTGTTTTTTGAAGTGTGGAAAAGACAGCTGGAGTTTCAATAGGTGAAGAGTTACAGCCAAAGGTTTGTTCTTTGTTTTTTGTTTTTCTTGCGAGACAGGAATAGGAAAACTACATTAAATTACTACATTAAATTTTGCTTGTATGCAAGCAAAAATTTATAGCAAATAGATAGTCAACTTCAATGTCAGATAAGTAAGTTACTCTTATTGTGTTCAAAAACTCGAGGAAATTATCTAAATTATTAATTTACAGAATTATGAAGACTCTATACTGGTATTACCTTTGACAGTGTATTTGGCATATGAATTATAGGAATATAAATGTCTTGTAAAACTCACAAGTGCTAAGATGACACAAATTTTTTGTATTTTATTATAATCACTATAAAATGTATATATTTTTAGAAATACCTAATTTAATAATTAGTGGAAATGAATTCAAGAAGAAAAGCTGAAGTAGTAAAATTTCAATTTTATTTTCTTATTGGATCGAGTTGATTCCAAGTAATTAGAGTTTAAAGATTGCCAGTTTCTCAATTCTTCACACTTGTCCCATTCTACAGATTTTCTGAAAACTTGAATACCAAGCAAAGCTACAAATAAACCATTTATTGCAATGAAAAATAATGAAGAATAATGTTAAAGTGGAAACCTTTCTAATAGATTTTTGCATTCTCTTTTTTTATATCCTTTTATGTATTACAATATATATCTTTTAATATATCACAAAAAAAGCTGTTGCAATTTCTATGTTTCAAAAGTGCACATTGGTGTCCACAGGACAGATTTTTTTATATTACCTTTTCTTGCAAGTGTAAGTTGTTACGTAAGTGTTCTTTGACTTCCTCATCTGTATCCCTCTGTAGAAAGGTAAAAGTCTTTTTCAATTCAGATTATGATTAATTTCATAAGAGCTTTTAAAACATAGAGCAGCTTATATTTCAATATTGAAATTTAACCTCTTTTGCTTTCAAAGTATGTAAGATACCAGATGGGGTAAAGGCTTTCTTTAACCATAAAACCAAGATTAAACTCTGAAGAGAATTTAAGCTAATTAATTGTAGTTCAGTATTTGGTGCAAAAGAACATGAATATATAAAACTATACATAATATACTAATGGAAAATAACAGGGAAAGTAGGGCAGCTCTATATACACTTTTTTTTTTTTTTTTTTAAGAAAAGCACAATAATTAGCAGCTATAATCCTTACAGTACATGCAGATATTTTATAATATTGACTGCTTAGATATCTATGCTACAAAATTCAGTTTCCAAAGTTCTGCTTATTTTGCATTAAAAACTATTAAAATCACACACTTACATGGCTGTATCTAGTCTTAGCCAAAGATATGAGCTCTTGGTCTCCAGGAGTGCACATATTTAAACCAATAGGAAGCATCTTTTTAAGTGCAGCCACAATCAAAGATGTTTGTATGGAGTACAAATCCCCTCTACGTTTTGATTTCTTCCTCTCTTGATCTTGTCCTCCAGACTGCAAGTTAAAAAAAAAAAAAAAGAAAAAAAGAAAAAAGAAAAAAAGAAAAATTACTTTTATTCTCTGATCACAAACTCCTCCAATACGCTCTTCCCCTAATGGTCCAAGGAAAGTGTGTTCCTGATGTAGTACAAATAATTAAAAATTCTACACTAGAGGAAGGGCGTACAGTCTTCAGCAGGAAGTGTAAAGGAATACTTTTGGGGTGCACCAGTGCAGAAAATGCAGTAACAGTAATGTTGCAATAGGAGTCACACACTTTTGTGTGCATTCGTACATATGATTTTGACAATATTTTCTGGATCTTACCTTTCAAATCAGAAACAACCCTAAAATTAAAAGCTGAATCATTCTCAGGGGACACTATTATTTGTCTAATGTTACAGAGACAAATTCAGGATGTTTGCATTTTTGTAAGAGATTTATATAAACATAGTTATCCAGGGTCTGAATGAATGAATATTGCCTGACTTGTCTCATCTGAAAAACAGTATTATTTAAAAGGCTTTGATTCAATGTAATGAAATGCCAATGAATTAGTGCCTCTGGCTTTGGATAATATCATCAAATTCGGGACAAAAATTTAAAATTTTGTATCTTTGGATATCATCAGTAATAGGAAAAGGAAAACAAAAGAGACAGAAGTAAACAGCACAACAGAATAACATCTGCCCTATCTCCTTATGACAGACACTGTACAACATATTTCACACCCAACTTTTCCTTTATGAGACAGAGAACCAAAATCTTTCAAACAGACCCATATATTTAATGAACACACAGTAAACAGCAACAACATCAAACAGCCCAGTTCTGAATTCTGTACCCAGATTAAACTCCTACTATACTCAAGGGGAGTTTTGCTAAAGATAAGATTTCAGGACTAGGCCTCCAGGTTTGTACAACACTACAGAATAACAAATGCTTTCCTTTAACCCTCCACATCCTTTTTCTTCTGTCAATTAGGATTTGCTAACTACTGTTCTTACAATATATTGTGTAGTTCCAGATAAGGATACAGCAGAATCCATTGCAATTCATTAGTTCCCAATTAATGCCTCACTATTATCACAGTAATCTCTGGAAGAAAAAAGGCAGCCACACATATTCTATTTGGTGATAAATTTTGGCAAATTCTGTCTTGTAGAGAGTGAATGTCTACATGGCTCGTGTTAAGTATTTTGCAAGTGTGAGGGAACACGCAATGGATGTGGCTTCCTTTCTTAAGGAACTAACAATTGCAAGAGAGTACTTTGCCTTAAAGCTTCACTTTTCAAAGTGCCTTAGAAATAGTGATGCAATGGCTTCAATAATGACATTCTTTTTACTCTACATTGACAGCAGACAAACAAATCCCACAATGTATCACTGTATTCCAGTGGCGTCACTATGCCTCTTAAATAAGAAATAACAAAATATGTAACAGATGCATTTTTAAAAATAAAGGAAAAGGAGAGATACTGGTCTCTGCATCTTTTATGCCAGTGACATTTTGCACATCCAATTTTCTTTATGTTCATATGACATTAATAAGATTGGTGAACCTTAAAACTGGAGAATTTTCAAAACGTGAAAAGATCCATTCTGCCTTTGCCATAAATTCTGCTATCTGCCAATTCACTTCTCCAGCTGGTAAATGTATAAGTAGAGTACCACACTGAAGTCTAAATGACAATGGAATTCTGTCTCTTTCAGTTCTAATATGCACCTATTCACACACAATACCTGCATTACATATGTAAAGAGCATTGAATTGGATATATTTTGCCTAAATAATTAACTGTGCTAAAAGAACCTCAACAGGAGGAATTATATAATTTGGTTGCCTAAAATAATGCAATAATCTTACTTGTCTGAGGACTTAAACACACAAATGGATATTTCTAAAAAAAAATTCCAAAAACCAATTATAGATTCTTTAGTAGATTAATAACAACTCATCACACAATGAAAAGGAAGAAATAATTTATTTACACTAAAAAAGCAGCTAAAACTGGTTAAGATTGTGGAATTAATATTTTTTATATTTCCATCCCTCTTTGAGCTTCAGTTCTTTGAGATTACCATGAGAGCAGTCATTAAATCCTACTCTGTGTACCTGGAGAAGCTTGACAATACCAAAGCATGAAATCAGGTTATTAGTTTAACAGAGCTTCTCCCTTTTTAACTCATGTCTCTGGTTTAATGGGTTACAAGCTCTTCCTAGCATCATGTGTGCTTCTCAGCACACAGGGTGAGGGAAAGATGAAAGGGTTTATACTCCATTTTGCTGCTTATTCTGCTTCACTGATACAGAACATACCATAGTTCAGAAAGTGCTCATCTATTTTCTAAATTTGTATTTTAAAAAAAGAATATGAATGATGCAAAGGAAAGTGACCTAGAGTTCACTGGAGGAAATCTTAAAATACATTAAATAATAAAAGAAATAAGGGTTATTTGAAGCTTTGTCATATCTCACACCTTTAGTAAGAAACATTTTACTTTTGGAAAAAGGTAGGATTTGAACTATATATCTTATTTAAACTTATTGGATTTAATACAATCTTCTATTCATCTACAGATGGGGTAGAGGTTATAGCACATTTCTTCCAAATATTCTTCTTGAATATCATAAGCCAAATATAACTTTCTAATGACTCTACTTAGACATTTCTTTTACAATGTCAACTTCAGTATTTTAGCAAAAATAGAATGCAGAAAGACAGCAGAGGCAGAATGTACATCTAAAACAGCTACAAAAGGTAGCTTTAGTACATTTCCACATGAAGCAATATTTAGGAGTGCCAAAGGGGGCTTCATTTGCTCTGGTCAGAGACTGCCACTTTAGCTGGGACAGAATTTATAGTAGGTGAAACCTGGTGCTTCACTTTGTGACGCCACTGCTATGATCAATGGAAAGAGTGCTTGGAGCCTGATCATCTCTAAATCTAAAACAGACACATCATGCACTTTGACCTGTACCTTTACTTGTATGGCCTGTATGAAAGAAAAATAAAGGGAAAAAGAAACATAAGTAAAAGAGATGAAAAGATGATAATTTTACAAGTTACTTATAAACTTACTCAGCTTTATGAGGACAGTAAAACTATAACAAGCTGATAGCTAAAACAATAGACTGTAAATGCATAACCAAATGAGATCTTAGTGAAACCAGCTTAATCTTTATTGAATGATTGAACTTCTGAATTTCTATTGCTGTTCTACCATACACTTCCCTTTGTTGCTTGCCCATGTAAGGACATCCAGTAAGTTAACCTATCAAAACACTTATTACTACATCTTTTCCAAATTTTGTTAAAAGAAGAAAGGTGTCTGGAACGCTGGATAATCCAGTAGTTAAAAATATTCACATTTTCACAAAAGTAGCTCTTTCTACCTCTTTCTCCTGCCAAAATATATTTGTGAAGAAACTGTGTTTAGAAATCAAACAATCACTGGCATGGTGTAGCACTTAATTTACACACCTATTTTCCCATTGCATAGCTTATTACTCTTTTGAAGACAGCCTGAGAGAAAACTTTAACTTTTTAGAAATCTCTCAGCAGTACCCATTTTGGGAACAGTACTATAAATTCAGCTGTAACTGTCATACATACTGAGAATTTTTTCCTATTTATTATATTAATACCATAAACACACTTAAATAAATATGTATTCTAGAGTCAATTATATTATAATTGTATCAGGAAATCTTAAGAAAATAACAACAAACCCATTAATTTATGGTAAAATAAAATAAACTATTACTGAAAAGAATCTTTAACCAGGCATTGGAAAATACTGTAGAAAACTGTTGGTTAAAAAGAAGCAGAAAAAACCACACACAACCCCTCATTTCTGTCATTCTACCCTAATAGTAACTTTGTTTTCTTGTGTTACCTGAATAAGTTTCAAAATGTTGATGTCAAGCTATTATTAAAATCTTTTATAGCCTACTTAATTTATATGACATAGTAAAAAAAACCAGGTACAAGTCAAGAAGAGTGAAAGACTAACATTCAAATTAAGTGTTAGAATCTTAGGATCTTAGAATCTTTAATACTTTAGAGAAATAGCAAATTTTAATTTAAAATACGTATGAAATATGTAGATGCTGCATAGACATGGCTCAGCAGGTATATACAGGTGTATGTATACACTAAAGGTAAGGAAAGACAAGATGTTATTTATATTTAATTTATTGTAGCCGACCATAAAAATAACCCACCCCTGATTTACCTCAGTATATCCAAAGCAATTTAAATACTCTCAAAGAAGTTATCTAAAATTTCTGCAGAAAATACTAACATGAAATCCTCTAACTATTGTAAATCTGCAAACAATATGCACCATGTCTTACAGATGGGCATGAACAACCATGATGCTTCACAATAAGAACTTGCATTTGATGACTGCCTCTAACTTCTATAACAGGTCTACTCAAAGATTCTTAAAAACAGATTAAAAAATTACTGAGGGTAAGTCAAATAAAACTTCAGTAGGATATGCAAATGTTTAGCAACTGAGGCTGTATATCCAGTCACATGTTCATTTGGATTCCCAGCCTGACACAGAAAAATTGCCCACATACATATTACACAATTATTATGCACAAGTGAATGTATACATTTAGTCTTCTATTCCAATTAACTGAAAACACAATAGGACATCATTTCCTCTTAACCAAAAGGCTATTTTATCAAGAAGTCTATGAAGAAGTCGAAAATAACAGACTAGTGGAGTTGAATGTGTTTAAATTCTCCATTTCAACACTTTTATCATGAATCTGCTATTTTAATGTGATCTAAATTACCAGTCTCTCTCAGGCTGAAAGTTCTCTAACTTACCATTCCCCTCCGAGCATTCTGCTGCCATATTTTTAGAAAAGAAAAATTAAATTCTCAGCTGTTAATACATTTATTTGAAAGACTATTAACAAAGTTAATATGTTATGAGAAAAATACAATGGGTACTTAATGAATTTCTTGATTGTAATGATGAATCATTTGTTACCAGACTATTAGCTACCAATAAGTAACATACTGCTACTTCTTCCTCCTCTGCTTTCTTTTTTCTTCCAATTGGCATGTAAGGATTTAAAACCTTCTGTATATGATATACTACACCTTACACTCTGAGAAGAATACACTCAGTATTTTTTATCAGGGAAAACCCTGGCTCTCTGTCTCTGTTACCTAAGGCTGTCTGAAGTCAGTCTGGGGCCTCACTCCTTTAGGAGACCCCAAAATGTTCTGCCTTGGGCCCACTGTCAGTAGTCAATGTTCATATTCAGTTTTCTATACTTTCTCATGCTTAATAAATATTGGATAATATTGCTTCCACTAGAAATAATGTGAATAAAGAGGAATAAGTGAAAGAGAGGAAAAGGCTAATAATTCTGTTAACATGCTACTTTTTGAGATAAAATTTAATATTAAAGCAAGAAATTATAAAAATAATGTTCCCTAATGTAATGTCCGCTACTGACCAATGTCTAAGGCTAGAAATAAATATCAAACATGCAAGAAAACCTGAAGTTCAGTTACTTAGAGAATTTCTCGGCTATTTTAACTTACGCAGTCTTAAAAAAAAAATCAGAGGGAAATCTATAATTTGTTTCCTGTGCTGGGTTTAGACCACTTACATTTTATATTAGGAAATATTAGCAATTTCCTGCTTAGAAACCACATAAAGAAAATCAATACAACCCTTCTGGTAGACACTTCATGTATTTCATCATGGTATTTAAATCATCATGAAAGAAAATATCTAACTTTTTAGCTGTTCTGAAATCATGCCTGCTGTTTCAGTAACATATTGATAAAATATTCAGTCATGAACACTACAGTATTTTCTTTCTTCCTTTATTTGCAATAACCATGCACAGTGTCCTGGAACACCATAAGTTGACATTAATATGCTTACAAAAAATGATATGCACACAAAAAAACCCAGAATCACTCTGTACTGTACACCCATCAGAATAAAAATATATTTATATATCCATCTACACCTCTGTTACAAATATATTCATACAATTATTCATACATAGTATATCTGTATACTTAAATATACACAACAGGCATTTGAAAATATAAACTCAAAATCAGATTGGATAATAATGATTCTTGATGTTAAATTCCTGTGATTTTATCCAAATCAGGGAAGTATGAGACATACCTATTACTTATTTAGTAAAGATTTGTCTTTCATTCCTGCCATGCCAGGCTGACAAAAATTTGACACTAACATTTTACTTAATATTATCCTGTTACCAGTACTGCAGTGGGACAGAATTTACATTAAATATACTGTTTCTAATCTGTGATGTCCAAAAAAAGAAAGTACACTTTTTTGTCTCCTCAGGCCAGTTGTAATGTACAAATGTTAAAATACACATAATGAATATGTGTGCAATGATTGCCATATGATAAAAGTTCAGAGCTATGTACTACATACTATACTCTGTTATGCTGTGCAATTGATCCTCGAATAGCCTGGATATCCGTGCCCACTATTTATCTTGTTTATAGAGATGATACAAACATTCCAATTCTATCAAGCAATTTTGAAAAGCTGCATCTTGGCAACAAGAAAACAGGTTAAAAATTTCCTTCTCTCCGAATACAGAATTCTTTATAAAGTTAGATTTGTTTTTCAGTGCTGGTCATGAGCTGATGATGAGCAGATAATACACTATTTTTGCTTGTAAAAATTTCAGTTTCAGAGTTTGGTTTAGTCAGGTTTCAAAACTTTAAAAAATCCATAGAAAAAAAATTTTAAAAAATTGGGTTTTAAGCACATTTTAAAACACTTTTTAAAAGATAATTAAGAAATGTAATGGTACATTTTACCTGTTTCTCTACTGTTTGAAATTGGACTTAGAGTAGCCAGGTTACAGGTAATCAAAATATAGTGAAATACAAAAATTTAAATGCTACTTCTCTGCTGCACCTTCAGAACAGGATTACTCCAACTCATTATAAATATGAATAAAAGAAAGGGTTTCTTCACTGTATTTACCAACACTAATTTGAAATTAGACTTCATCTGGCTTTAGCTGAGTAAGGCAATTTCCTCAGCTAAGGTCAAAGCAGCCTTTGACAATTACCTTGACAATTTCTTTATCATACACATAATATGATGTACTTTGAAGCCATCATATCAGCATCTTGTCATATTGAAAATTAGCAAAAAAGAAATGAATGTGTCAATTGATAAGAAACAAGAAAAATGGTGCACATGTAGCACACTATATGTATAAATAAAGAAGTATATGCAATGACAGCTGTGCTCCACCAGATCTGACAGAACAATAGACTGACATTCACATAAAAATGATGAGGCAATGATTCTTCACTTGCTTTTATAAAATAGTCCACCTTTTTCTTTCCTGAATGTTCAATAACCCATATCTTATAACAAAGCCCATAGTTTCTTATGTGTGCAACTTTTTCAAATCAAGACCTTTATTTTAATCTTGTGTCTTTGAGTATTAGCAGACATTTAGTAATTCTTAAATTACATAGACTATATTTTCCATATAAGTTGTCAGATCTGTCATCAAGAATCAAAACTATTTTTCTTTTCTTCTAATAGCAGAGCAGCTGCAATCTGAGTAGATTTTCAGAGCCTTCTTTCAACATATTAAACACATAGTGTAGGTTTACCTGATCCACAATTTTTTTACTTACTTTAGACATCTTGCTCTTAGTGTCTCCTGTTAAAAATGCCAAATTGTTGATTTCATTCTGAATCACAAAATTTTGTTCTTCTCTTTTAAAATTCTAAAGAAAAAAATAAATCACCAGAAGTTTAACTCATCTGCATGTACCACATTTATATTTAAAGATAGAATGTAATGAAAGGAAAGTGTACATTTTATCTTACATGTGATTTACACCACAGGATAAAAACTTCAGCAACCATTCGAAAGAGCTCGTCGGAGTCTGCATCTGGTTTCTTTAGCCAATTAGCCCTAATTACAAAAATAAGAGAAATTTAAAATAAGATACTTAAAAGAAGACAGTTTAGCATAATAAGCCTTATTGAATAGATCAAGTAACATTTTTCTAGTTAATCTAGGAATTTGTATCTGAGCAAAAGTGTGAATTCAATGTACAGCATTCTTTAAGAATCTTAAATTCTTCAGAATTAAGATTTAAGAATCTTAAAACACCCAGGATCTGATTCTCACCCTAATGTTAAGTGAACTATGTTCCTCCTGATTGTCTGATCATAAATTCCAGTATATTAAGTAATAAATGTGAGTTTAATTATTAGTTTTTTTTACCTGTTGTTGTCTACATAACGTATCAGCATTGGATAGAAGGCATAAAGGTCTCTACAAAGTACAGCAAACTCATCAAGAATGAGGAGCTCAGCTTCTTGGGTGTCATTTTTACTGTCTGCTTTCAGTTGCTCTTCTTCCATCACTATCTTCATAGCTTTTTTCTTCAATTTATCCAGTGTTGGAATAAAGTGAGATCTGAGAAGATCAGGCCTGGCTTTGCTGATGATGGGTTGAGCATAAACTATACATGAAAATATAGATAATTCCATGATTAACACATAACTGGTGCTTTTCATTGTATTAACATGAATTCTCAAGTTCTAGAAACAGTAAAGTCTATGGCATTTCATAAATTTCTGCACCATAAAATTATTATAAAACTATGAATGTAACTTTATAAAAATTGCATATTGAGAGATTAAAAGACTCTGGATTTGGATTATAAGTATTTCAGTTTTATATAAATTAAACTATAATGGTTTTGGCAAGTCCCATGTCTCTAAGAATCTCAGCAAAATAAGGATTGAGACACAAAGTCCTCACAAAAATACTTTTTGTTTTGTTTGGGGTTTTTTTTGTGTCTGGAATGGCTTTTGTGTCCAATGTCAGACAAGCACCAGAAGATAGTGTTCCTGAAGAATTCCCTCACCTATCTTGTCTTGAGCAAGTTAAAATGCAGAGAATGTATGAGTAATTCAAGGTCATAGATCAATTTTGTACAAGTGCTACTAATAAAATGCAAACTACCCAAGGCAAAAATCCTTGCAAGAGCAACATGAGCATATTACCACCTTACATAGATGAACAATCAGTACAAAACTGCAGGAAAAACCCTCTACAATTAAGAAGCAAACTTCTTAGTAGATTTTAATGGAATCCTTGTTTTATTAAAGACCTTCCAGCATTTAAAATACCAAAACCACAGTACTAATGGATACTGGTTATTCAAATTTAGCAGGAAATTATTATCTTTACATAGATTTTCTTGAACTATGTTACTGCACATTATATTCTTACACTGTATAATATGAATGATAAGATTTGGATATAGTAAATCTCTTTAGCAGGATAGATACTCTACACCATATTTTGAAAAAACTTCCAGCTTCTTTAATAGCACACACATTTATTCAGGCAAACCATTTAATTTTTAACTTGGTTATTCCTGAGGTTTTTTCACCATTCACACTTTATTTCCATTTTGCCCTAATATTTCATGAACAGAATTCACAGCACTTATACCCTCTACTGTCAAACTCAGGTGTCTTGAAAATCAATGGAATTGGCAACTCCAAATTAAATGCTAAGACTCTCATATAGTGCATAGAGAAGGAGATTTTCAGAATCTCTTATGGTGAATAGAAAGCTCTCTACATACAGTGATGCAACAATGCATGCATCTAACTAATAATAAAATATAAACATATTTCTCTTATTGTTACTTATCTTTTATTTATCTTTCTTTCATTTCTAGTTATAATTTTTGTTATTATATCACTGGGCGATAGGATAAAACATGGCAAAATTGTTAAATATTGTTAGTACAATTACTGTTCAAAAATTATTTACTGTACCTGCAATTCTTTTCATCCAAGATGCTTCATCTATTCCCAGATTGTTGTTAATGATTTTTAGAATGTTTCCAAGAACAATGCTCAGATGCTCAGATGTTATCATTGTACAGCAAGGCCCAGCACTTTGAGGAACACTCTCTGACCCTCTTTCCCACCAGTAGGATAAATAGTTGCACAGCATGGGTAAGATCACCTCAATTACATGAGGCATTTCAGTATATCTTGCTCCAGACTCTGCTAAATCATTTATTTCCTTTATTAGTCTATCCAGCTGAGGGATTTCTGGACACATTTCTTCTACTGTATCAGGCATACCTAAAACTGCAAGTAAGGGTAGAAAACCAAAAGATTAATTAGCAAAATGAAAGAGAACATCTATGTTTAAACCCTAAATACAAATGGCTCAGATTTTTCTCCTTTACCATCTTGGACAAGTTAAATTATAGTAACACTTTGGGGTATGCATGGGTATCTCCTTTCATAAGTTGTGTTTTACAGATGATGTGCATATAGGAATAACACAAACCATAGCTGCCATAAAGATATGGCTTTATCTTAAGGTGTCCTGCAATTATCTGATGAGCTGTGTAAAAGTGCAGAACAGAAAGCTTACATTAATACTGGACATTGTATTCACAATCATTCACAGTTTTTATGCTGATTTGCCAAAGATTAAATCCACCCTGGGGGAAGAGAAATAAACAATTTAGAATGATGGGTGGGGTTAAAATGAAACTGTACTTAGTTCATGAAGTGCATCCCAGCAAGAATGCCAGGAAAGAATTCCAGTTATCATATGCTTGTATTGGAAAATGAAGGATGCTTATTCAGCAGTTAACAACCCATCACAATCTAGTGCCAGCTCTCTCAAGCAAAATTCTTCCACAATTTCTGGATATAAAGCAGACCTGATAGGGAGGAAAGGCTAGCAGAAGTTTTTCCATAACTGCTTTTATATGGGAAAAAAAAGCTTATGAAGCATATTAAATCAATCAACCTGTATTTCTTTTTCTTGTTTGTTTAAAGCTACAATGATTTTTGCAGGTAGTGACTCTTTAATGGATCAGTGAAGAAAATGCTGAAATATTTTAAGATGCCATTCCATCAAGAGTAAGCTGGGAGAGAAGCAAGCAAAGAAATTCAATGTAGAATGTCTTATGCTCCTTTCAGTGGAATCAGAGAATGGGTAAGGCCCATTAAGAGGTTGTGTGTACAGGCTGGGGAATGAGATGCTGTTAAGCAGTGCCATGGAAAGGAACCTGAGGACCCTGTTTGGCAGCAAGTTGAACATGAGTCAGCAGTGCCCTGGCAGCCAGGAGGGCCAAGTGTGTCCTGGGGTTCATCAGGCACAGCATCACAGCCAGGCAAGGGAGGGGATTGTCCTGCTCTGCTCTGAGCTGGGGCAGCCTCACCTTGAGGTGAAGCCTTACCTACTGTGCCCAGTTTTGGGCATCAGAATTTTAAAAGATTAAGCTTTTAGACATCATCTAAAGGGGGGGCCACAAGGATGGGGAAAGCTCTAAAGGGGAAGCCTTATGAGGAGCTTGGTCTAGTCACTTGGGAAGTGGTCACAGCACCAGTCTGACAGGGTTCAAGAATCACTTGGACAATGCTCTCAGGCACTCCTCTCTTCATGAGACTGAGGGCCCAGCTCCCTCTGCCTCTTATATGGAACTGGATGCTCCAGACCCTTCATCATCTTTGCTGCCCTTCACAGGTCCACTCCAGGAGCTCCCTCTCTCTCTTGTCCTGAGGAGCCCAGAACTGGACACAGCACTCCAGGTGAGGCTCACCAGGGCTCAGTAGAAGAGCAGGATCCCCTCCCTTGACCTGCTGGCCGTGCTCTTCCTAATGCAGCCCAGGATCCCATTGTCCTTCTTGCCCACAAGGACACACTGCTGGCTCAGGGACAGTTTGTTGTCCACCAGCACCCCCAGGTCCCTCTCCACAGAGCTGCTTCCCAGCAGCTCAGCCCCCGCTGTGCTGGTCCATGGGGTTAATCTTCCCCAGGTGCAGGACTCTTCATTTGCCTTTGTTGAATTTCAGGCAGTTCACTTAAATCAGATATTATACCTCTTGCATTTTGTTGCATGAAGACAACTGTATTTTGCCAAAATTTTTTGTAATGTAGATATATAGATCTTCAACTAAGTTTTATGCATAATACAGTATGTATCTTTAGAAAAGTATTCAAACATCGTGTTCAGAAAAATATAAAAAAATATTAGGAGAAAGAGAACATTGTTGGCACAATCTCAGCAAAGTAGAGCAAGGCTAAAATGGCAAGCAATGAAACATCAGTAGCAGGAGCTCTCTGCTGAGGCATACATTCAAGGGCTTTTTCATTATACAACTTCTATTATTTAGTTGGAGTGGAGTGAACAGCTTTTTTTTCTTTTGTGAGGAACAGTACTTACTTGCTCTTTCTCTTGCACTTTTTGTGTTGAAAACAGACAGTGGATTGTAATGGTTGAGGGAAGGTTCAAGGAATGCTACTGGAATGGCTGCTGCAAGTGATGCTAAACACTCACCAAGTGCGGGACGCTGCCTGCATATGAGAGAAACTAAAAGTCATCTGAGAGGAAAAGGGTTTCACCAGACTGTCAGTGTCTAGCATTCATGATAAAAAGAAGCATTAGTATTTATAGTTGATTTTTTAAATATTTTTTAAACATTAGGAACTATCTGGTAACTTAGAAAGGATTAACTTCTCACATGAAAAGAACTACTGGATATCACCGTGGTGCAAGAAAAACGTTAAAAAAAACCAACCTCCACCAATGCTCTGGTTCAGGGTTAATTTTTGGCATGGACAGAACCCAGAGGCCCTCCTCATGCCACCTGATGTCAAAAACAGATGATAAAACATCTGACAATAGAAGTTTGTCATAACAGGGCGATTGAATAAGCATTTGAATAAGAATTAATCCTGAGCCCCTGCAGCCAGCAGAATTTTTTCACCCATAGAAAGAGATATTTTTCTATGAAAAGTGAACTATTACTCATTCTGCAATGGAAGGTAAAACTTCTTAATGTCTCTGCCAAAATTCACTAGGAGAAAAACCTGCAATTTGATCTTGAAACTGAACATTGCTTAATTTGAATAACTGTTCAAGTCAGCTCAATCACTCACTTCTGAATTTTGGTGAAACACTGAACATTGTGTTTGGAATCCTACTTCCCACCTAGACACTGATGTCTGCCTACAACTGTAATTTAGGAGCCTGAGACTAGTGAAAAACAGACTAAATCAAATCCACAGTTGAGAACTTCTCACAGAGCCTTAGGAGAATAATCAGTTTCCTTGGATATATCTAATCTGATCACTCTTCTGTTCTAAGAAGACAATTGCTGCAGGTAAAGGTGATGCTGCTAGTATCAATATGTTTAAGGAAACTGTCCAGTGCCTACAGATTTTGCCAATCAAGTGGAGGCCTGTGCTGTGAGCTTTTCTTATTGAAAGGCAGCTCAAACACAATCATGTTTCATTTCCTGGGAGGAGACCCTGACTGCTACTTTGATAAGGGGTAAGGCACTTCCCATATTTCCTACCAGATATATGTAAAGGAGTATTTAAGATTTTGAAGCCCAGAAAGAGAAGAGAGTATAGCTTTGTGACTAGTGATGGATGCATAAATGCCTGAATGAGAACATACAGGTTGTGCACACATATGCATGCATGCAGAGTGGGAGGAAAGATCTGTCCACCAGACACCTCTTGCATTTTGTATGAAATAATTGTTCATAAACTCTGGAAGGAAGGAACTGCAGAGGAGCATTCCTCACACTAGGCTAAGCCTCTCCTAACCAGACTACAGGCCTGAATTTCTTCCAGTTTAGTCTCTCTCTCTCTCTCCAAGGATCTTAAACTCTTCATCATAAGAAAGGCAGCAAAAATTTCCTAGCCTTAAACTTCCACAAGTATAAGGATGGGTTATCCTTATCTTGGTTCCTGTCTTGTGATACACAGACAAGCAATTAGGGTTCTCTTTTCTGAGCTGACAGATTTGATTCCCTTCTATTGGAAGAAAGCAGCATATTATCTAGATGCTTAAAGGAATTGTAGACCTTAGCCTTTTTAAAATAAAATGGTTTCCATTGTAGAGTTAATGGTTGTCAGAATACTCTACATATCATCAGGAATTTATGCTCAGGACAACTCTTTTGAGAGCCCTTTATAGACTTAGGTGTGAAACAGATGCTTCCTACTTAGTACTCAGCCTACTTATCACAGCAATATGTGGTAGAAAAACTTCAAGAATCTAATGGCAACTCAAAGAAAAAATTAGCTTTTCCTATGGGAAAAACAGACTCTGTGCAGAGACACTGCCATATGCAGGATAAGTTATTTATTTCTATTGAGGGCTTTTTCCCCGTGGAATTGAATGCTAAAGTATAGGCAACTATTTTCAAGGGAAAGTGTATTTTAAACATCTCTCATTCTTTCAAACTCATCTTTCATCTAAACTACTTCATTACCTAAGCAACAGACTCCTAAAGAAGAGGAAATTTTGCATGCTGAGTTTTACACTTAATACCTTTCAACATAGATGTTCTTTCCAGTCCCAAGAGAATACAGGCTACAAAGGATTCTGTAACATGAAACTTGTACATCACCCACTAGAGGAAAATAAAAATACATTATCAGTATTTATTCAGCTAAAGTTTACTTTTTAAATATCAAACATCTGTTTTATGCAATCAATTAAACAGTATCTAAAACTTTTTAGCACATGTACCACTGAACATTTTGACTGTCCATATCCCCCATGATATTCACCTTCCATGTCTCTATTTCCTGGTCTACCATCTACATTCATTCCAAAGCCTACCAGATATTCCAAGAGGATAACAGATACTTGCTAATAAGATATTCCTGGTTATTGCACTTGCAGAGTACAATTTTAAGCTAAACAACATCAGTGTGTCTAACCTTCAGGCACACGATCTAAAGGTTCACCATATTTTTAAAGAAAGTATTTTCATGGTTATCCATCTTTTAATGATAACCACTCAAATATAAACAAAATTTTGGAACATAATTACAGACATTAGAACATAAGACCATTCAGCATATTTCTGAATCTCAAGGAGTAATTTCAGTATATTTAAACTAACAGATGTTCAAAATAAGTAAAGTTTAAATTCCAAGACCTACAGTAGTTTTCCCACATAAGGGAAAATCCATAGGGAACTTATAGGAAATTGTCTCCTTTAATATAATGAAATCCAGATTTTACATAGAAAATTAGTCTCATCTACACATTTGTTAAGAGAGCACTTAAAGGGATATTTTAATTTCTTTCCCAATATTTGGAGAAACATGGTACATAATTAACTTTAACTTTATTGAGTATTATTTTTAAACATGTACTAGAAATAAAGTACTATGCTACTAATTTCAGAATTAATGCTGGAAATGTGCATATTACTGAAAACAGAATTCCATCCTTTGAATACATGCAGTCATTATGAAAAAGTATTTGTGGTATTAGAACACAAATTTCAAAATAAATTTCAAAAATAAAATAAAATACTTACAAAGTAAATCTATTCCAAAGTGATATTGTGAAATATGTTCAAAAATTGATGTTAAGATTGGTAACAATGCTACTGTAGTATAATTGATATTCTGTGAAACACCTTTGATTTGTGTTCGTGAATGAGTAAACTTCCCCAGCTTAAGATTTTCTGAAGTTTTTTCCAAGTCTTCAGCTGCATTTTCAAAAAAGGCACGCAATCCTGCTTTAACAAGCTCAGATCCTGATTTCATAACAGTTCTGGAAAATAATAAGGGGAAAAAAATCAACTTTGACTTGATGTTTAGTGGTTGCGTAGAGATACATGTACAAGTTACATTCTGTCAGGTACCCACATGTATCAGGGAACTTCTCATTATGAACAGAAAAGGGCACTCATGCCTGCATAGCAGTATAAGCAGCAATTATCTTTGAGTATTTGATACAAAATAATAACAGCAAAGACCTTGATTCCATAGTCTTGCCTTTCCAGTTTTTTGTGATTTGCTCTTGAATAAGATAATGCCTTCTCAGTAAATGTCTAAAGTCATGAGAAAGCTCCTCTATAAAATATGCTCAAAACCCCACAACTCTTAATCCCTATAACTTTATGGGAGCCACAGTAACTAGGTCTGTAAGTCAGGATACTTCAAAGCACCCTAAATCTAGAAAATGCAACTGCAATTCCAGAATCACAGTCCCATTCCTTGACTTTTTGCACAGTTCTCTGACACCCTAGTGAAGATTCGAGTGTTGTTCACAAGTTCACAATAAGTTCATTATCAGGCTGCTGTGTAACTTAACCAGGCCAGAAAACAGCTCAAATTCGAAAATTATTCTGGCTTCTGTTTTAATCTACATAATCATTTCAATGATAAGCAGTACAAGTTAGCAAGTATAACTATGCCCATGTATTACTATACTCTGCATAGTTCCAATGATAATTTTTACACTATGCACTAAATTCTTCTTAATATCTGCAGGTATCACTACTTTTAGTTCCAATGATTGTGTCATTTATATCTCCCCATAAAGGCTTCAAATGAACTTGGAAAGGTTGACAAGTGTTTTCAGTGTTTGAATGACAGACACTGAGCAGAAAAATGTAGAGGAAACACTTCAGACATAATCTGCTAATACAGAGTGTAATTCTGAATAGTTGGTGCTGTTAAGATCATTGATTACAAATAAAGAATAAAAAATACAGAAACAATCCAATGGCTCCTGAGAAGCTCTTAAACCTTCCTAGTTTGCAGTTGGTACAAAAGTTGCAAACTTACCGTGTGTCAAGAGACTGAGCTAAGATGTGCAGGCAGTTCACCATGGTAGCAGAATCACTGCCTGGTTAGAAAGAGATAATATGAGAGCAGAGTAGCACAGGAAACATAGCATCATCTAATGATCTAAAATGTCCTTACTGGAGGTGCACAGTTTAAACAAAACATTACCTAAGTCTCCCACCTTAGGGTCAATGGAGAGGAAGTTAAGTCTTGTTGTAGAACTAACTTTTAATTTTTTAAGTCAATTTCTATGTAAGAACTAAACAGAATAACTAATGTCTACTTGGCACACATTTTCACCACCTAACATTGCAACATTCTGAAGTACTTGTAGTACTTATTTTATTTTTTTTTTTTACCAATATCTTTGTAGCAGTTGCATTATTTTTCCTTACATCCCCTTTTATCTATTGAGAAATTAATCTATTGGGTTCAACAGTTGGATGACAGAAATCAAAATAACTAGTGTGAGATTATTTTGAAAAGCTAAAAGTAACTGCAAAGCTCTGATATTTTTTTAATGGAGTCTGGAGATATGACCATGTGCTTCTTCTTCCTGCTTTGACACTTTATGTATTTTATTGAGTGTTAGCTTGGGAGCCATGTTCAATGCTCTTACTAATTTCCCTAGAAGCTTGTGGAGCATTTAGTAGAATTTTGCCTACAGTTGTGAAAATCTTCAGGTAATATAGGAACAATGGCTATGTATTCTTTAAATTTTTATCAAGCTCTTTCTTAACAACTTACCAAAAAGTGAGATCCTATGTCTAACAAGAGCAGCTAGTTTGCAGAACAAGCTAAAGTAGAGAAGAACAGAGAGAGCAAGACAAGACAAAGATGAAAGATTTATTTAGAATATGAGGTAAAGAATAGTTCACACACCATAGTTCCTGGAAAGCATACTTTGAGTGATATATGATTATAACAGTCTGTATTAAGTAGAGTAACATTTTGAAGTTCCTGACATCTTTCATTTTCTATACTTCACCACTTCAGAAGTGTCTTGAAAGCTAAAACTTTCTTTTGACAGCATTTTTCAACAATTGCATACTATATGGCTGAGTCATTCTTAATGGCTATCATTTCTGAATATGATTTTTTTTTAAGAAAAAGAAAAATGAAAAACATTTTAGTGTTTTACTTGGCATCTGCAGGAAATGAATTTTAAAAATTTTCATACTATTTAAAATAATTTTCAAGAAAGCTCTTTGCAAATAAATAAATCTGTGTTTTCCTTCTGATGATGATAATTTGAATCCTAAATATGTACACACTAGAAGAGCTTCTGTTAGGTATATCAGATACTTGCATATCTAACCTATCTGTCAAAATAGTAGGATAATTAATAGAATATAGCACCCTAATACCCTAAAGATTAAAGGGGCTGCTTTATCAAAGGCAGCTAGACAGACTTGCTTATCACTTGGGCCATACTTTACAAATGGAATTAGGACATAAGAAAATGAAGCATATACCTTAGGACATGGCATGGTCTCATACTAACCACAGATTTTTATTATCTCCACAATGGTAAGGAGTTACTATACTCCCTATAAGATAAAAATGGCAGATATTCACCTCTCTCAGAGAAGGATGCACAAAGAATTATAAGTTATTTCTGCAGTTATACTAGCAGATATGTGTGCTAGACATCTAATTTCATGTGCCTTTGTAAAGCTGCTTTTGTAGCCCTAGAACACATCCTTCTACCTTCATTAAGAGCTGACTGACTTTAGGGAAATAACAGGATTATTCAGAGAGGAAGCATGAAATTGCAATGAAATGAAGTGACACTTCCATCCTCCTGAGCCTGAGCTGTCTTTCCCAGCTCTTGGGGGACTATCTTGCAGGTTTGTAAATATGAGAGCTGAGTAAAGCAGAACCTTGGGGACTCACCATTCTTATGCACAGCTGCCCCCCACAAAGAATATGGAGACGAGTAATAATAATTTAGAGAAATGCAAAAGTGTGTTGAGAGATAAATGGAAGAATAGAATCTGGGAAGCTGAGTCCTAAGCCTGATCTTATGTAATAACAATAAGTAACCTTTACTTTCAAATTTTATATCTACTTTCCACTGGAAAAAGCAGTTAACTGGTCAACACAGTGAAGGAAAGTAAAAGAAATTTGAGAAACTGACAGTGAATCTAAGAAAGCTTGAAAGTAAAATAGTTTGAAATACTATGATGCAAAATTTCCAAAAGAAAGTAACCAGCAGCACACCTCAAGGGGAAGAAAAAAACCTGGCAAGTTATTAAATTACAGGCATAGTTAAAACACAATTTAATATTATCTATTATTATTTTAAAAGTTTAATACCAGAAAAGAGAAATTAATATTTTCATATAGGCAGTACATTCTAAATTAAAAGGCAATTTTTTAAAACAGAATTTTCTGGAATAACTTTGTATCAAATGGCTGATTCCATCCCAACAACAGAGACATGCAACAATTATTAAATTCCAGTAATTCTTGTTCAGGGGCAGAAGTAATTTTGTATAGAATACATATTTTCCCCTAAAAAGCTGCCTCATGGTATTTTTAACACTTTCTTTGTAGCTGAAAATTTAAATAAATGAGAGACCATTTAAATGAACCATTAGTGGAAAAAGCTTCAACCAGAAACTGCCACCAGCAATGAAACAGTAACTCCACTTCTCACAGAATAGTTTATTAGTATTTTGATGTTGCCATCTACAATTAGGTATTTTTAAATAAATAGTTATAATATATATTTAACACTTTAATTGTATGCATATATATGTATATGTATATGTATATATATATATATTTAGAATGCCAAGATGAGGAATTTTATTCAATTACTGCCATTATCATACAGAATAAAATATTCACTTTCTGGGTGAGGAAAGTAAGCTTTTGAACTATCTTTTTCTATAATCTAAGACAAGATCTTTAGTTATCTGAATAAAACCCTTCTGCAGATCTTTTAATTTTTTACTTACCTTGCTACCATTTCCTTTTCCTTATTTGATGCATATCCACTGCTACTGAGGGTTTTTGATGGAGAAGACAGGAAGTAGAGGCAGTGATTTGTAAAGTATTGATCAACTAATGGTAAAAGAACCTAAGAAATACAAACACAAAATGCAATTTTTAGAGACAACAATGGTAAATATAGCAGCATTGCTCTGATTAGTCAAAGTTCATAAAAATAATTTTAGTTCTGTACAACTGTAGTTTTTATTTCAGATGCAACCTCGTGTAAATTAAAACCAAAAGTCTTGAAATTTTATTCAAAATTAAATAAATAATAAACAGAATTCCACAGAGATATCTGTTTTGTATCTAATATTGCATAGGAATATTTATTTCTGCTAATTAGATGATATGCATTTCAGTGTTATATTGTAAAAAAAAATCAGATTAAAATTATATATTCAGTGAGGGAATTTAATATTGAGTAATGAATTATCTGCCTTTTACTTTTTATGTTCCTTCTCATACAGAAACAGACACATTGAAATATTTGAATCCAGCAAATATACTGAGATATTTTTTAAGACATTTCAAAATATTTGATAACAGGTTGATTAGTTATGATTTAAAAATGGAAAAAATATATTTTTTTATCATGTAAAAAGCAGTCTAACATTACAAATTTACATATTCTGTATAGTGGAACATATATGAACATGAAATAATCACTCACTTTAGCAAAGAATTTTATTTCTTGATCATGTGGAGATTTTTCTGTTTTTCCACTGGTTACAATGGCTTCTGCAAGGATACAATTAAGGCAGACACAAATATGAAGCTGTCTAATAATAAACAACCCAATAGATCTTTCAGATAGACTTGAAAAATACATTTTACTCAAATAAAAATGAAAGAGCAGAAACTGTTTATTCTATTTTAAAATGTTCAATAATTTAATCTGAAAATTAAAAGAAATTATATAAGTCTCTTGAATGCAATAAAAATAGTGATCACTAAAAACATAAACCTATCAATCAAAGATTTACATTCCAGCAACTGCAACTATTTAAAAAAATAAAATCTGCAACTTACCCAAATGTGCAATAAACTCTTGAGCAGAATCAACATATTTTAAAATTTTCTTCAGAAACTTAAAGGCAAACCTCTTTTCCATGGATGAAGCATCCAAGTCCATGTCGTTCAGGCCCCTGTTTTGAAAAGGATTAAGAGGAGTAGCATTGATTATGGCAGTAGTACAGATGATGATGGTACTATGAAGCGTTTAATGCCTTAATTTTTTTATTATGGTAAATTTTCATGAGAAGGAGAAAATGACCATGGGAGCTCTTATTCACTATGCAGGAAGAAAAAGAGAAAAATGAACTGACAAGAGGTATAATAGCTTATGATTAAAGTATCCAAAATGCATGTATTTTAGGATAAGAACTTTAGAGTGCTATCTTATTGCACAAATAAAGCCATGGTGCATCTCAATCTAAGAAAGTAATGCATTGGTCCCTCAATTTCTACTGGTGGCACTTTTATGTTCCAAGTGTTTGGGAAGTCAGCAGTTGCATCTTTACAAAATCAGCCTTATTACCCTTCATTTGCTAAATCACTATTAAACTTCATTTTGTCCTTTAATTTTATGAAGGAACAAAGCCAAGATTACTTCAGCTACTAAATGAAAACTTAGATGTAAGCAACAAACTGTTTTATTACTAAAGTATTTCAATAGAATACAATAATTTCTAAAGAGGCATGTATTATTTATTCTTTAAAACAAATTCATTACCTAAATCATGGCTGATCACACAAGATATTAAAGAGGAATTAAAATACATGTCTGGACCTAGATTTAAAATATTGGATTTGATTTTAAGTACAAATGAAACCTACATGAATGAAATTCTGAAATTCTTTAGGATCACACACAAATTAATGTTGGAAGAAACTTCTGAAAATCATCTGACCCAAGTCCCATCTCAAAGCAAAGCCACCAGGCAAGGTTGCATGATAATGTGCTGAGTAGGTTCAAGGATTGAAATCTCATAATGACCCTGGACACCCTATAATATCTGGCCACCCTTACCTTGAAAAAATAATGGTGAAATATTTTGTTATATCAAACTGGAATTTTCCTTGTAACAATTTACTACTTTTGAGGAGTTAGTGTTTGACCTCGTTTTTCTCTATAACATTGCCTGAAGTAGTTGAAGATAGATATAAATCCTATTGAACCCATCTGTTTTAAAACTGGAAAAAATCCAACCACTCCTCAGAGCATCACATTGGCATCCATCCACAGAGCGTGTCAGTGGTCTCCCACTACAGCAACTTCGTTCTTAATATCTTCCTTAGCACTGGAGAACTAAAAATGGGACAAAATACTCCTGAAAGAATCTCAGGATCCATCAACCTGCAGAACACACTTGTTGATAAACCTAGTACACAGTCAGCTTTCACCATCACAGGGACACATTCCTGATTCAAGTGCAGCCTGCACAATTAAAAGAGCTTTTCTGTACATATGCTCTCAGGCTCAGCTCCCCTATTCCTGGGATTATTCCATCCCAGGTATAGGACCTTGCATATACCTTGTTCAACCTCATTTCTGTCAGCCCATTTCTCCAGACTGTCAAAGCTCCTCCGAAGGGTAGCCAAACTCCAATTCATTGCTAAGGGTTCATTGCACAAATCTGCAAACAATGCTTAGCATCCATGACAAGAACAGGGATTTTTTGGTTTTCGTTACCCTTTTGAAGCCACTCAATTCTATAAATTTTTAAATTTATTCTGTTTTCAAATGCACTTGCTTTCACAAGTAATTAATTCTTTCATCTTAATTTCCTTGAGGTTCTCTTGTCCTTTTTTAGTTTGCAACTTCTTCACGGCCTCTTTATTCCAATATCAAAAGGTCTAAGCTCTGATTGAGATTTTCTGTTGATAGATGCTGGTCACACCTGGGACATCTGACTGCTTTATCAAGTGAGGAAGTAAATGAGTGACATTAAGGAAAACCTCTGGTTAATCATAAATGGCTACCTCATCTGCTTCTGTACAGCCTCTTCAAATAGCAGATGGGAAGACTCAGCCCTTATCAGTTAAAAGAAAATAAAGTGGCCAAAGGACATGCAGAGAGTACAGAGTAGCTGAACAGTGTGTCAGAAGTAGGGAAGAAGGAAGGAACTGGTAGTTTGTGGCACTGAGGAAAAAGCAAGAAAGGACAAGGAAAAAGGAAAGTTCCTGGACTCACTGTTGTGGTATAAAATGATTATTTGTACTGAGAGTCCTTACCCCTGGTATGGGAGTAAATTAGGGAGGTAAAATGGAATATGAGACAAACAGTTTAAAAACAGCTATGAGAGAAATCCAAGCAAAAATGTAATTCTAGAAGAAGGCTGAGGCAGCAGAAATTTTAACAACAAAACAAATCTAATAGTTAAATATATGTTCTTGACTATATCAGAACACAGATAAGAGTAAAGAAATGGTTATAATCTGGGGGAACACAGCCAGAGAATCAAGGAAGACATTTCAATCCCACTTTAAACACAAATTTAGTAGGACTAACCTCACATCTTAGTTTAATTTGTGAAAAAAATTAATAAAAATTCCATTTTAGGAGTTCTAGTTTGTATACTTTTATGACTCTCTATTGATTTATCACCTATGCAATCTAATTCTTTATTATGAATTAACAGCTATGTATACTTGAGAGGCATCTCCTGCTGCCTCATTCCCACAAAGGAGACTCAGTACTTATCTGTATTTTCAGTGAGGTCACTGTAAATATTTTCTTTTCATGAAGTCATGATTCCTAAGAGATTACATATACTTTCCTAAATATTGAAAGATGTTGATAGGTCTGTGAAGTACAAAAAACAATATCCAAAGACTTTACAGAGATTTAAAGATGCTTAAGAAAGTACCATGTTGTTTGTAATACGTACTTGAGTAATGCCTGAGAGATTTATCTGTATGTCATAAACACACAAAGTGTTTCAAAAGTGTTCTCAGCAAAGAGCAAAAAACCCAAAAACAGAGGCAGATGGTATATGTAAAGTACACATGCTGTTCCGCCTATACGTTTCCAATTATAAACAATTCCTATGTTTTAATGATTAGTCAAACATTTTAAAGAATGACATCTTGAAATGTGATAACTGCAATGAGTACTTCAAAACATTTTATATATATGCATAGATTCATCTGAAGAAAACACTGAAAAGAGGATAATCTTATACAGACAATCACTCCAAACTCTTTGCCCATATCAATGAAGAGTTTGCACATGCTTTTTCTAGTTGTTTTGTCCTGTAACACTGAAAAAAATGATTTCCTGACCCAAACACACACAGCTGCTAAATTTGAGCAATTCCATTGGTGTTTCAGAAGATCATTCATTTGCACTAAGTAGACCAGCTTTTGAGCCTGCTTCACCTTCCTTCTAATCCTATCTCACAGCAGGAAATGAGTAAATAAAACTAGTGGGTGCACTGGCAATTTAGCCAGTGGTAAACCCACCACACTTATTCAACAGCTCCAAAGCAACTATGGAGGTTATAAAAATATTTGGTGGCATTTTGGGTTCAAGCTGAGAGCTTACGTATGTGGCAGGAGGGAATTTTTCTCTGAAGTAATACAGAAATGTATACTTAGGACTGTTTTTTCATCTCTTGGAAATATTATTGCATTCAAAATTACATTTTGAAGATCCTAAACATTGATTTTTATAAATTTCTGAGTATACTTTTGATAGAGTCATAGACTTGAAAAGTAGAAATAAATGAAAACAGGAAAGATCTGACTCTATGTGTGTACAGAAAAAATTGTTCATTAATAAATTTAGTTCACAAAAAGGCTTAACACCAGAAAATTGAGGTTTCCTATGTGTTCAGGTGTTTCACATACAACAAAAGAGGAGAGTTACAGTAATTCATAACTCCATCATATAAAGCCACATACTACAGTAAGAGGTCCCCACAGGCCAGCATACTTTGAGACAAAGCCATTCAAGTTACAGTCAAACTAAGGAAGTCTATGCTGTTGCTAGAGCAGAAGTTAGTACCGACAAAGTAGCCACATTGTCTTATTACTTTACAGAACTCAAATAAATGTTTATTAAAATAAACTGGATTAAAACCCAGTTTTACATAGATGTGCTTCAGTATCAGACCTCAGATTAATTTTCCCATGACTCTTACTGACACTACTGTCTGCTAATTTAGACATTTTAAATTATCCTCTTGTTTAATTACCCTACTGTTGCATTTTGTATTTACTATGATCACATACTTATTAAAAATGTTGGCTGAATATGCTGTTTTAGAAGAGTCTTTCTGAACATAAAAATAACTCTGACTCACAGGACAAATGCCAAATGTTAATTATGTTAATAACTGCCAGTCTGCAGTGAAAGAAGATTAACATGTTGGTTTGTGCACTGAATGCAAGCAAGCATCTGAAAAAATGTGCAACTTACCTAGATATGATTATACCATTGACTTGAAGGAATTTAAACAGCTCTTGTGCTTTTTCACGGTCCCGTGATTTCTCCTTGGCTGTCAATGTGTCATAAGGTACCAGTAAAGGATGACTACCTCCACCTTTAGTAAATTGAAAGAACTGTGAGTTTTTCTACTCTAAGATTTATACTGCTTCATGTATAAAAGGAACTATATATTTTTTAATTGTCTTACACTGTCATCTTTCAGATTGTTTCTTCTCCCTCATTCTCCTTGTCTTTTTTTGGTGTGGTTTGCAGGATTGTGGCTTACCTTTGCTTTCCAACTCCATTTTCTTCTTTTTGGCCCATATATTATGGTAGTTTTCTGCCATCACCTCAACCATTCCCTACATTAGCATCAGAAAAAACAAGATGCAAGATTAGATGACAATTAAAAATTCTGTAATGCTGTATAATTTTAGTCTTGAGTAAAGCCTACACTCTTGTGATGAAGAAACATCATAATTAAGTGGAATTTCTATATTCAACTGTTATTTGAAGTCAGCACAAATACAGGATAATACTCATATTATAACTGTTAACAGTCCCTTCCCTAGCTTTGTGCTTAATTTTTTCTGAGAACTCAGGAAGAACCAATGGCATGAACAGAAGAAATTTCATCTTTCAGCATGTAAATAACATGCACCCTTTCTACAACAGCTTGTCATAACTACAGTCACAAATACACTCATTAGACCTAATAACATTCAACTCATTAATGATAATGAAACCAGGTACACCCATCCCTTTCAGCATAATATATGCAAAACACAAATACAAACCTGAAGCTCCCTAGAAAGTGCCACATTAGAGAGATCAAGTGGTGTTGGGCTATACCCATTTCCCTGCAGGGGAAAAGAAAATTATTCTCAGATAAAATAATTTCAGATAAAAGAACCAAATATTCAACTACATCTCTGTCATTGACCTGATCAGAGTTATACCATTCCCAATTTAACACTTTCTTGTAGAAACTGTTCACCAATGTACTGAAGGCACTGGGTGATTAAGAGAATGGGTTTGCTAGTGTGGAAGTTCTGCTGCAGGTTGTTGCAGATGCTTAGTTCTCCCTATTCACAACAGGTGGCAAGCTTCAAGAACTAAGATTTTAGCCTGCAAGGAGACCAATCATGAGACATACAAGATGTGCCTTCAAAACATGACAGAACCATGTGGGAACACAGCCTGAGTGAGCCCTGTGTTAAGGATGAGACAATACCACAAAAAGACAAATTATTTTCTAGAGGAATTTACAGACTAAGAAAAAGCAGGTGTGTAATTTATTAACACAATCTTCAACTGGTCTAAGTGAGAAAGCTCCAATTCCAAAACCTGTTTGAGGTGCATGTTGAGTGTGAATGGTTACATACAAAATCAGTGATTTCAAACATGTACTCAAGTTATGTGCTGAAAATTTTGCCTGTAGATTTTTAAAAAAACTGTATCAAATTTTCAAAACTCATTTGTCAGTCATAATTATAATCTCAACAAAAGCCCATGTTAGACTCCTCTGTTTGACCAAAGAAAATTGCTAGATGTATTTTTTATAAAATAAACGACTTTAAGTGCTTTGTCTGTTTTCTTTGAATTACAATATTAAAAAGCTTTTTGGTTCTTCTAAGGAAATTAATATCTGTGGTCTCCTCTAGTCTCATTGTCTTAAAAGATTGTTGGAATCCCCTTTTAATGTTGCACAATGTTTATTATAGTGACATGACTTCCAGTCTTAGAACTCTTCCATTAAAAGTTTCTTTTGACTAAAAGAATATAAAATTGACATATTTTTTTATAATTGATTAGTAAATTAATGAACAGGCCTTTTGTTTACTATACTTAAGGTGTTCTACCTTACCTGACTAGACTGAGATATGCTACGAAGCTTTTCATTTTCACGCTGATGAATTGCTGCTTCTCCTCCCTCCTTGGTCCTCTCCAGGCTCCATCCCAGGGCCAGCATGGTTTTCAATGATTCTCTGGCAGGCCAGCGATAAATTTCCTTTTCCTTTGAGCAAAAGAGTGCAAAATTTTTTCTGTATTTAGTAAGTAGCAAAAGCACAATAAAAATATTCTCTCCTCCTCTACTAAGTGCCAAGTACCACGAAAGTATAGAAAATTTGTATATTATATGAGAACACAAAATATAGTTCTTTTTACATGAGGGAAAAGCTTTGAAATACCTACAATTAAAAAAAAAAAAATTCTTAGTGGCATTTATTGTTGGGATACTTGTTAGAAAATAACATCACTGCAATGAACCCTGGGGCAAAAATGTAGATTGGACCTGGCAACTTATTCATTAATTCCATGAACACAAAAAAAATAAAAGAAATAACACAAAATAATAAAAAAATGGTGATACTGTGAGTGTTAAACAAGTATGTATCCTCAAATGTATCAAGCACTCAAGACCTTTCTTAGTCTTCCTGTATTTATATTCACTCACAGATACAGAAGGTTACTGAACTATGCACCTCTTAATTTAAACACATTTACAAATAAAAAAATAGGCAACAGATCATATTCCAACCCTCCTTTGAAAAGTAAAAGTGTTAGACAAATTCTGAAAAATATGTGGCAAAATTCTGAGTATGCCATATTAAAACTTTTCAAATCAATTAAATAAAAATATTTCAGGTTCTATCATAAACCAGTTGTTCAAAATGACAGCTTTTAGGGATAGACCTGACTTTTATGTTCAAAAGTTCTAATTTCAGACAATTCAGAAAATTGTCTTTCAACTCCTTAAATAACAACCAACAATGCTTTGGGTCCTCTCCAAAGATTCCAAAGCAATTTACAAACCTCTTTAAACCCTCTTGATTCTTGTCATGTCTATTTTCTGAACAGGAAAAACGTGGGGAAGAGGGACATATGTAATTTACTTCTGTCTCACAGTGAATCATTACAAAAATAAGTAATAGAATTCAAGTTCACTTCACTGTTCTGACAACTAGATGACATTTGTGCCTAGTCAAGAAATTCCAAATACTTTAAATGTTTTTCTGCATTTTCAACTGAATCACCTCCTACGAATTTTTTACATTTCTCTACCATCTTTCTGGAAGACAAAATTGCCTTCAGATATGTTAAATTACACTTTCATTAAGCTCCAGGAGTTTCTGCCAGTCACTTCTCATCCATGGAAGCCTGAAAAAAACTGTGTTACTGATACTTTTGAATTCAAATTTGCCCAGGCCTATGAAGAAACAATGAACATTATGCCTAATGGAAGCAAATTATACAAGTCTCAATGTATGATTAACTGAAAAATCACTTCAGCTTAAAGTTATACCTATTAACTGTAAGAATTCTTGTTTGTGCCTCTGCCTGACATTTAACAGATTATATTTGAAATGGATTTTTAAAAGCACACAAATCAATCTACTTCATATTGATGCAGCTGAAATTTCCTCTATTACCTTTTCAGCTAAAGTTTTGAAAGGCCTTATTAATGGGTGAGTTTTCATATTTTCATCCAGTGAAACACCATATTTCCATCCACTATTAGTCTGAAAAAGAAAAAAAACCAACCAGAAACCTCACTGAAATAAGATGAGAATAACATTGATGAGTGAGAGCAAATTAGCCAGTTTCCTTTATTACATCAAATTGCTAACCCACTCCAAGAGCTACCAGGCAAAGTGATGCCCAAAAACGCTATATATTCTTACTTAAAGAGTTAAAAAAACCAAACAAAAACAAACCAACAAAAAAAAAAAAAAAAAACAACAAAACAAACAAACAAACAAAAAAAAAAAAAACAAAACAAAACAAAACAAAACAAAACAAAAAAAACCAACAAAAATCAAAAAACAATAAAATCCACCAAAACCCCAAACTAACAACCTTCCCAACCCAAACTAAACTCCTCTTTTTCAGTCACCTCAAGTCTCTCCCAAAAAATTATTTGAAAAAGCAAAGATATGCAATGCATTTTCTTAAGCAATGAGTTTTATTCCACATGTCCCAAAAAAAAAATGTGGACATCTATATATGAACATGGGCTATCAATTAAACTGTCCAGTTTCAATTTTGATATTCACCATAGGAATTATTTACTAGTCCTGGAGAGTTGCCAGTCTTGAAATAACTCCTACCTTTTCAAAGGCCCATTTATCATGGGAGTGTTCAGCATACTTGCTTACAATATACTCCAACTTCTCAGGAAGGACAAGGCTGCAAGCACAGAGGGCTATGGTCATTCAATCATAAGTCACCACAGTCTGACTTATGAAAACAATGTCAGCATAATATAGCACTAATCAAAATGCTTCCCCTCCAAATGCAGGCATGCCATTTGGCACAGCAATTGCCTATTCTTTAAAAGAAATGCCACAAAAAAAAAGTGCCATAGCCATAATGGCATTTACAGAGAACATTGAAGTACAAAACTCTTCCACTTTTTAGCAACTGAAATCACAAAGGAACAAAAACCTGCTTCACCATAATCTACAAGTAATTTTGTTGCTAATTCTTAATGCAAAATAATATTAACATGGAAGTTTCACAATGCATAATGATGGAAGGATAAGACTATAATAGCAAGATTGAGCTAGCAATCCTCACTTCTTCAGTATAAAGTCTATATTTTAAAAGCACAAGATTACTAGGAAGGTCAAATCTCTATTTAATCATCATACATGGTCTGCTTATTTTGGCATATCATGCTTCTACAGCTCAATTCTCAAAATTAAGTGAAGTTTTAATAAAAATTGGGCTACACACCAATTGAATCACCAAATTTTTGTGATCTTGTCATAAGCACATCCAAAATGATGGTTTCTAATTTATTAGATCCAAACATTTGAACTATTTGGCAATAGTGTACTTAATAAATATAGAATTTACTATTTTCTCTGCAGACATAAGATGGAAATATTTAACATCTGTTCAGGGCTGAGAAGAATATGTTTTATGTCTGGTAAACAGGACATATTGCTGTGAAGTATTTGGCAGAAGGGAGCAAAAATCCCTGTACTGCTTCTGAAAGTCCTAATACCACTAACATGCCAGTCACCAGCCAACTCTCCCTACAGAAGATAAAAAAATGTCAATTAGGAATAGTACAAAAATATTTAAAGGAAGGAAACCACTATGATTTACATGACTCACTTTGATGTGCTGACAGGTTTGGGATCAAAATTTCCTTCTGGATCGACTGAAGTCTGCTTTTCCAAAGTTGACATGATTCGTGTATCTAAATAATCAGGGGGTAAGGCACCAGCTATAGCACTTAGACAAGGCAAAGCCATTCGAAAGAGCTCTGGGTCATACTTCTGCAGGAGAGATAGGAACTGGTTGGAAAATCCAATAGAAAAACATGCAGAATGTTAGTGAAAACCAAGCAGCCATAGCCGTGTACAAACATTAGAAGATGCAAACAAACAGTTATTCACATCTAAAATTCAAACACAGAGCAAAATTATTGTTGCATGACATCTATTTTCCATTATATCAACAAGGTATATTTTAAAGACTACTCAAATTGACATAAGAGTGTGCTGACACTGTGTATGTATATCAATGGGAGTTCAACTCCAGCTTTCTTTGGGCCACGAAGGCTTGTTTAGGGAGGATCAAGCCTTGTTTGCCAGTTACAGAGCATGATCATCTGTAAAACAATGCCTTAGTTCTAAAATTACTAATTGTTGCAGAATTAGCAGAAGCTATTGTCATTTTTCCTTCCTTTCACTCTGTACTATTTAATTTTAAAATATGCCCATTAAAGGAAATTGTGATTTATTGTAGCAAAGTAATTTCATTATTTTTAATAACATCAAACCTATAAATATTTTAGAACAAAAAAAAAGTGGTGGAGAATACTGTAGGTCAGCAGATCAGATTTACACAACTCTTCTTTCACTGGGTTAAGAGCCATTTACAGAAAAACAAAAATGTTGTTTTAGAGCCACCAGTACTGGCAGAAACATATCATGTTAATTTATCTGTTAAAATCTAAGATGCACTAATTGGAAACATTTGATTGCATCAGGCACTCCTGACATTCTTCACACTTGTGGGCAGTAAAATCAGATAAAAATGAAGCTTAAAAATCCATTTCAGAATAATGCAGAGACCATTTTTATTTCCATATTATAAATCAGAATGCCTAGAGGAGCAATCATCTAAATCTGTTGCTTAGAAAGAGAACATAAATTCAGTGAGACACAATGAATATGATTTTTATTTTC
Organism: Oenanthe melanoleuca; assembly: GCF_029582105.1. NCBI lineage: Eukaryota > Metazoa > Chordata > Aves > Passeriformes > Muscicapidae > Oenanthe > Oenanthe melanoleuca. Next base: position 30,680,625 of record NC_079339.1, read on the forward strand.
CTAAAGCAAAAACTGATTTTTGATTGGGCTAAATTTTGATCCCAAGGAAGTACAAAAAATGTTGACTCAGTAAGATATTTCTCATATCTCAAATGCAACTTTTTCTTACTGAGAGAAAAACTAAGTTAAAAAGTCCCAATATCACACTTTGTAACAGAAAAATGGAAAAGTACTTATTTCATAATATTGCATAATATACATATTCCAGGTGGGCAATAGCTGGAAAACTAAAGAAATACAACTATATATATGAAGGCAGACAATGTAAATTTATTCTGCACATACCAACAATTTGATAAGCACATACATATATTTCTTAAAATTAATTTTTATGTTAGCAAAAAGTAATTTAAAATGTTTAGCAGAGTCAAGATAGGAGAGCAGACAGCACTGACATGTTAGTGCAGTGAAAACTAAACATTATGTGTGTGTATACTTATATATATATATACATATACATGCAGATATATGTTTATATATGTATATACACACACACACATCTCATTAGTAGTGTAAAGCCTACGAGTATATCAAGCAAAGATTTGACATTTCGTCAGCTTGGAGTGAATCTTTCAAGATTCAGAATTCAATTTTCCACTCCATTAAAAGCATTCATTGCTGTATCTCCCATATTAGCTGAAACAACTGTTAAAATAAGAACTTTCTGATCTTGGCACAGCAAATTATCACTGTAATGCTTTTATATCAACCCCATAATGTAATGTGAATTGCAGCCATTACCTTATGAGACAAGGAATCAAATATTCCCCAGAAAAGCTTTTCAGTTAAATGCAATTCTTCTTCTGCTGCAATTCCATAGCTTCCCATTCCTGAAGGCAGACAGTAATATTTCCAGCACTGCTCATAGTGATTTGTCAGAAGCTAGATTTTCGAGAAACAAAAATGCATATGAAACATTCCTATTTAACAAAATAAGAACTTGTTGTGTTGAACAGTTACAGGAGTAGTACTGTTTGTGTCTGTCTCTTCATTTCCAATGGCTCAGAATAATAGTCTTTTTTCTTCCTTTTCTTTTTGGAAGAGCAGTAGAGCTCATATTGTTAAAGTATAAAGCCTGTATTATCTCCAGCTCCTGCTGTGGATTCTCAATGATTGCAGAGTGTAGAAAAATTTCAAAATTGTCACCATTTGAGTACAGACTGGCTCACAGGATAAAAATAGAGACAATGAAATGGGTATAAGGCAGAATATGATAGATTCTGATGAAAAGTTTTACAAATTCAAATGCATTTAACTCCTGTCATTTGTAGTTGATGGCTTTAGTGTTATTCAAAATACTGCAAAAGACACCTGCAGTACACCCTCCTGGCACTGGCTGCTCAGTTCTGGAAAAATTGACAGAAAGAACTATCATACATCTGTACAGTTAAAGAGCTAGTACATATGATTATTGTTGCACTTTCAACATAATTTCAAATTTCTACCAGTTTCTTCTGTAGAACTAAAAATTCCTATCCCATGGAAATTAAAAAAAAATTCTTTTAGTATCAGACTAGAACCTTGACATTTCAGTTTTTACTGCAATTCTGTGCAGAAAGGGAAAACAATAATTAAAAACCAGATCAAACACTCCCTCTACCCCACACTTTTAGTCAAAAATTAATGATGTTCCAGAGAATGTTTGTGAATATGCCAGCTCTGCATTAAAATAAGATAAAATTTCAGTTCTTTCACAAAAAGACACAGAACTAAGATCAGGCTGTTTTATCCCAACAAAAAAGTGAAACAAACCTGACGTAATAGTTCTAAATAAGATGTATTTATCATCTAATAATTGCAATTCTGTTTTTACAGAACAAAAGGATAGATAAAACTTCAGTTACAGATTATTCAAAAATAGAAGGTGAATTTTCTTCTCTTCATCCAGTCTCTGATGTTTCACTCAAAATCCATTCCTAGACTATGCATCCCACCAAGAGTTATTATAGTTCAGAGAGCAGAAGAACAAATCTCAAGATAACACTGACATTTAAATTGATACATTCAAATTCTCTTTTGCTAAAGCAATGGGAAAGTCAACAGTTCACTATAAAAGATATCATAATCACCTTACTGTTTGCATTAGGCATGATTTCAAAACTTTTGCAAACATTACATTTAATTTAAAAGACTACAAAGCAATAACATAATTTTCAATTCAGAAGTAATTTTACGTTGCTTTATCCTTCCTATTCTTTTTTTTTTTTAAAAAACAACAGGTTATTTTGAAGTTTATTTTGAAGTTTTATGCTGTATGCATGTGCAGAAAATATTTACCTTGAGAGGCATTTTACAGTATTCATTGAGCAGGGGCACATCAAAAACCAGCCTTCTCAACAGCTGCTGTAGCATAGAGGGACGCAAATGGCTGTAATTTTAAAAAATAGATGTTATTAGCAAAATTCATGCAGTTCAGTGTAAATGAAATAAAAATTGAAATCAATTTACATATTGGGAGACAACAAGCTCCTTAAAAGTATTTTTAATAAATAATGCTAGGTTATTAAGGAACCTGAATGTCTACCTATAGAGGGATATAGCACGTTAGAACTTCTATAGAACATTGTGCTGCTTCTGAACCCTCTTAAGTGAACAGACAAATCTGCATTTCAGTTCCTGACATAATACTGGTCATACATTTCATGCAAGGATAAAATAGTTTTAGGCCTACACTACAGGCAATGAAAGTTGTTAAAACACCTGTCCTGCACAAAAGAAATCAGTTTGTTCATGGGTATCATACGTACTGGCAGATAGCAAGCAGGCATTCCTCAATAGCATCTCTTTGAGCTTTTGTGAGGGAGCGTCCCTTGGATAACCTATACATTGTGTGAAGTGTGGAGTCAACCAGAGAGGCATGATGCTCTGTTCCAGAAAAGAGGGGAGCACATCTTTTGAGTAATGGAAACACAGCTGAGCAAATATATCTATTTAGTGCGAGAGCTGCCTCTGTGGTACTTAGAGAAACCTGTATGAAGTAGTAAATGATTGTTAGTATCACACTGGATAAAGGTCACTAAATATGAAGGCTATAAAACATAATAAAGCAATAGTCCTTATGCCTCCTAAGTGGCTGGGTGCTAACAAAATATTCTCAGTATATACATGAGCACTAAAGCCATTTCTTTTTCAGCTGGAGAAAATCCAATCCATCCATTTATGTCCTGTCTCTTGCACCCCTGCATTCTGAACCTATAGCAACAAAAATGAATATGTAGCTTCTAACTTGAAACAGGTGAGAAAACACCACTAAGCATTAAATAACACTCGTCATCTCAATTTCTTCAGGCACGTGGGTTTTCAGTGTAATTATCAGAAACAAACATGAAATAAAAGCAATCATTAGGCCTATTGTAGTATACTCAATGTACTTATTGTATTACTGCACAGCCAGTATTAAAAGATTTTAAACTACTTTTATAATTCATACAGTGCTACTGAATGCTTAAATCAGACTTATGCACTCTAAATTAATAGTAAGTGAATTACTATTGGGGTTTTTTAATAGTGAGCCTATAATATCTTTTCTTAAAAGCTGTTTTGACTTGAAATTCCAGCCTTTTACACTTACAGAGCCACTATATCCAGCCACTGCACCTAAACTAAATAGTGAAATACATACTGTATCCAATGAGGCAGAAGCTCTTAAATCTGGTAAAAATCCAACTTCCAGTAGGTGAAGGAGGAAACTTTGGTCCTTAATACCATAGACACGGTCCAAGAAGAGTACCATGGGTGCTTTGTGATCAGGACAGAAACTGGCAGACATGTCTGGCTCATTTACTGTGCCATCTACACAAATACACAATGCAATTTTTAATAGTAGATAACATAAAACAAGAAATACCAAGGCAATGAAAGACACTATAATTACATTTAATGCGTAAAATCAAATACTCAAAGAATATGACCTTCTTGTTCAGTTTTGTTCTATGTTGGAAACGAATCATTTAGAATAATAAGCTTTTATTATTTAAAAAAATTATTTTGCAATTTAATTATCTTTCACTCTTAAATGAAAGCTTAGAAATGAATGGTAAAATATCCTACAATTGACTGGATAATGTGGAAATAGAAAGGGATTGAGCCTATGCTTAAATATTTTACCTAAAGAGGTAGCATCTCTAGAGCCACTGCTGGAGACAAAGTAGTGGCTAAGTGGTGTGATCCTTTAAGAAAGTAATTAAGAAAATAATTCTTATGTTCTTACATTCTCTGCTCTACAGGAGCAAATATCTGTGCCACTGGAGCAGCTCTAATTGATGCAGATCTAATTAAAATTTGAAGAACAGTTCTCTGCTTACATTCAACTCTAACAAAACTGCTCTATTTTTCATCTGAAGGCTAATGTGGCAAAAGACTTTCATAAAAGATAAATGGTCTAAAGAAAGTATTCAAGTTACCTTTGTTAACTGTGGACAGCTTTAGTGGTATACTTATAATCCCCACCAAATCTTCAGTTGGCACTAGGGACCGAAGAATTGACCTGATTCGAATAGCTTCCCCTTTTCCACTTTGAATAAGCTGTCAGAAAAATTTATCAATTAGGAAATTTAGTATTGAGGGATGTAAGAAAATTTTCCTCAAAACATTTCTATTAATATGATTTTTTTCAAGCACTGGAAGAAAATGCACAGAAATTCAATTTATCCAAGAATGAATTAAGTTGCCAAATTCAGCTGTTCCTACTTATATATCTGTTTTTATTTTTATATCAATGATTTCACAATATTATAAATTCCCAATAATGCAAAAAACTTCACATTGATAAGATTCCCAAACCAACCAGATGTGGTGATGAAACTAAAACTTATGAAATGTCCATGTCACCTAAAGAATCCATGGTGACAAGTCTCAAGCTTGCTTTTTTTTTACACTACAAGTGGATTCAGACCTGTTTGATGTGTCTATGCATTTTTCTATTATTTCTATGCTGTGAAATCTTCAAAAGGCATTTACAGCAATGAGGTGAGCAATTCCTTTCAACTGTGAGCAGAAATCAGACATTCATAACCTGTGTCTGAAAATCTCTAGCAGTAATTTTCAACATGAAACTACTGTGTCTGGCAATAGAGAGCTACAAATAGGTAATAAACTTAATAGTTTTTGTAAGAGTAAATAGGGAGGCTGCAAGCCAAACTTCTTACTCTTATTGTATTGAGGTAAATAGAGGATTTTAAGCTACTTAAGAATTTTAAGCACCAACAAGCAACAGTCACTCTAATTAAAACCAAGTCTTGCACATGACTGTTACAGTTGAAACAGTTATTTTACATATTTTTCCATATTCGTATAGTGTGGGCACCAGGTTTCATCAATGCACACAAAAAGCAGTCCTCTATCACATTCTTATAGAAATTATTTTTATGGCTTTTTACTAGTTCATATTTGCTTTGATTCCATAATCATGTAAAAATTATCAAAATTTAAGATAAATAAAAAAGCATAAGGGAATCAAAAGACCATGGTTCTTTGTAAACAGCTTGCAGGGAATACATCTATTTAGATACATCAAGAAGCCATAAAGTCTGCTCTCTGAAGGGAAGAAGGCTTTGAACAGAGAAAGGTTTAAAGGTTTTAGTTATGTTTACAAATCTACAGTTTCTGAGCAAGTGGTAAAATGAACTCACATGCATTTCTGGTGCACAGCGTCCAAGTAAATCTATGAGAGCTGAGTAAAAGGACATGATTGCATTTCCCATGTGCACAGTCTCCTCTTCCTCCTCCTCCTCCTCATCCCTGAAAAGTTAAAAATAACAGTGAGCATTTTTGCTAATCTGTTTTATAGCTCTTCTCTGGAGCTAAAGACATGATCCAGAGACTATTCACCAGACATACTCATCCCTTTGGCTCCAGGCTAAAGGGTTTTTGTCCCCAGGGTAAGCATGCAGGCTAACTGCAATAGCAGACTTCACATGAGCCTTCTACCTTCGTCTTTTACTTTACCTTAACTTTAGCTTCATACCACAGCAGTCTCCTCATTTGCTTTGCCCTTCAGGCTTTTTCTCTCTGTTACTCCTATTCCACTTTTATCTAGCTAAGGCTTTATGAATACCATATGACAACTGCTTGTGGATGTGAATCTCTAATTCTCTCTGTTTGTATAATGCCTTACACAACAGGGTCTATTATCCACACATTGCAAGCCTGATTGAACCAGCTATTAAATCCTCATTTGCCAAACAAGCATTGACATTTACTTACCCTTCTCTTTTATAAGCCTGGGAAGGAAGGTCACGACTAGGATTCTCTGAGATCCTGATAGCTTCCTGCATAGCAGCCAGCAAACCATTTCCTCCTTCTCCCCTGAGGTCTGGCCCGAAGCACTCTGGCCGTCGAATAAGGAGCTTGACAACAACACTTGCATTCTCCTCAACACTTTCACCTGAGGACCAAAAAGCACTATACATTTTCTCCTGAAAGGTATTCTAAAGTCAGAAGAAAGCTTCATTTCTTCCTAATTGTTCCAAAATATAAAACAAGTCATCATCCTAAGGCACCAGAGCTGAGATTCCTCTGCATCCCGTGGTGCAGCCCAGGGAGAGGCAGCTGTGTCCCTGCAGCCCAGGGAGATGCACAGGGATGCAGAGATCCACCTGCAGCCCATGGAGGTTCATGGTGCAGCAGAATCCACCTGCAGATCATGGAGGATGCACTGCAGGAGGGGATGCCTGTGATTGAACCTGTGGGAGGCCTGTGCTGGAGCAGGCTCCTGGCACAGTCACCTGCAGACATGTGGAGAGTGGAGCCCACACTGGAGCAGGTTTCCTGGTTGGACTGGTGGGAAACACAGCCCGTCCTGGAAGGACTGCACTCCATGGAAAAGTGCCCCAAATTGCAGCAGTTTGTGGAGAATTTTTGCCCGTGGGATGGACTCACATTGGAGCAGGTTGTGGAGGACAGTCTCCCGTGAGAGGGACCACATGCTAGAGCACAGGAAAGACTCCTCTCCCAGAGGAGTGGCAGGAATATGTTGATGTAACCCCCACTCCTGGTCTTCCTGTGCCAAGGAATTCCTAACATTATTTGCTACCATGGCTACAGGTTAATCTACTCAATTATGTGATTTGTAAAAAAAAAAATATAAGGAAAAAATACAACCAACTATGAAGATTCAGAGGGAAAAAATTACAATTATAAGCATACACCAATAGTCTTGTTTTTGTAATGAGAAGAGTATGCATTAACCTCTCTTCAGATTTAATGTATTTTTATGGTTAAGAAATGAATGTAAAGGAAACCTTTTTGCTGGAATTTGGATGCCAAGAAATTAGACTTACTGTTAGCAAAAACTGCAAATCGTAAGAATGACAGGTAACGTTCACCCTCTATTGGGTTCCATCCAATGTCTGGATATCCTTTTGCCAGCAATACTGGACAACTCTGCAGGCCACAACCTGCCAGGTAGGTAACAACCTGCAACACAGAAGTTATTCTCACCACAGGTAATACATTGCAGCCAATACATTATGATTCTTACAGCTAAAATGACTAATGAATTTGAGAAACCCAGTACTGAGGCACATACAGCCTAATCTTTTCAGCATAAAATACTGCTTATGTTACAGCTGGTACCTGTTACTGTTTGAACATGCAGGATTTGTACAGTGCCAAGTATTTCAGTAAGCAAAGTGCCAAGTATTTCAAGGTAAGCAATCAGTAAATGAGAAAAATGGTCACTAGTGAAATCTAGTTTAAGTGACTTCCTCTAGAGTAATTTCCAAGAAAATATGACAGTCACTGGTAGTGTTCCAGTCACTAGTGTTGTATCCCAAGGATTGATATAAATTCCATTCAAATTTTTATTAATGACAGGACAGAGTGCACTCTGCAATTTTACAAGTAATAGAGAATTGCTAATTCTCAACATGCCTGGTAAGTACATTGATGTGCTGTCTCACACCCTTCCCATTCATATTCTTGTCTGTCTTCCCCTAGCTATGGCTGTAATATGCCCATTTATTTCAATTTCACAACTTTTCCTCTCCCACACCATATACAGATCACAAACAGTCCCACGAGTTCCCCTGTCACCACAGGATCCTCTCATACTGCACACAGATGTTCCCTGTGCTAAGCTATCATTTAGGTGTTTAACTATTCTCTCCATTTATATTAAACCTGCTTTCTGTTTTCTGTATCCCAATGCTCTGCTAGCACATCTAACTTCCTTTACCTGCTTTCCTCCTCCTCTTCTATGTGTTTTCATCTCTAAACCTGTTTTCCTCCTGTGATATACAAATAACTTTCATGTAATTTTTTACATTTTACCACATTTTCCAGCTCATCCTGCCTCTTCTCACATTCTTCCTTATTCCTAACCATTGTCAATGACTTGAATCTGGATTCCCATTGACCCTAGCCCTAAAATCCTGTTTCACCTTTCGTCTTGAAACTGCTGCCCTTTAATTCTCATAACTCTAACCTCCATCCCCACAAATCTCTATGATTTAAACCTAAAGACCTGTGTCCTTTTTTTAACTTTCTCCTTTTAATTCTCTTTTTTTCCTCCCCAGACAATACTTGATATTCCTGTTTCATGTGTTTTTTCTTGTCATCCTTTCTCCCTGACAAAAATAGTGAAAGGATGCAGAAGATAGAAATAAATAAAGCAAAATCAGAGAAAATACTGTTCAGTCAACCTTACCTTGAAACAACACGTACTAGAGTGGATATTTCTGAGGACAATATATTCAAAAACTAGTATGACCAAACTTGCCCTTTTAAACCCTTTTAGCACAAGTACACCATTTAATAAACGGGTAAATAGGTCAGAGTGGCCACCTTATCAAGATCTGGCTCCTCCAATGCGAGTGCAAGCTCGTTGTTGTCCATTACAGAGGCTGCTGCCACATCGAGTGGTGTCGAACCCCTCATTGAAGGAAATGCTGCAGAAAAAGTTAATATTTAATTAAAGGGAGGTTGCAGTAATCCCAGTCATGCAGCAGAGGTCAGCAATCGCGCTGGAATCTACAACATAAATACATTCAGAGTACATTTTAGGGCAGTTCTTCATCCAAGAACACAGTGAATTGTTTTGTAAAAAGTGAAAATGCTGATTTTTTTTTTCTGACTTCACATCCATATCTCTAAGCAAACTCAACCCAGTGGTTTTAAATACAAATGAAAAAAATCAGTATTAACACTATAGCAAATCAGAGGAATACTATTTCCTTAGGAGACCAACATGTTAACTACGTGATTCTGCAATATCTTATCAACTCATGATTTTGAAACATGCCTCTTTTTAGCAAAAAGAGATATTTCAAGCTTCAATTACCTGTTTTCTTTAATTTTTTTCAGTTTTCTGTGTTATTATGGCCAAATGCAAGCACGACCAGCTAAATCAGTGTAAAAACAAATGCTATCTAGCCACCTATCTAGCCAATAAAATTTTCCTTATGTTACAAAATCGAGTTCATATCCATTAAAAAACATACATTCGATGTTCAAAAGAAAAATACAAAATTTACTTCAGTAGCCTAAACTGTAGAGACAAGGAAAATTAAAGCAGATGAAACTGGCAAGCACCATAAGGAGTCAATTTAATCTTAGATTTCAAACCACAACTATTTTGAATGGAAAAATATCAAACCATATGTTTAACACTCATTTTTCAAGGTGTTTTAAAACACAGATTCAGACTATTCTATTTCTGATACAATTCACAGATAAGCATGAAACAAAAGAAAAAAAAAAAAAATTAAAGGATGAAACCACAAGGTGGTTTATGCATGTTTCAGCTATACAATTTAGACACCACTCTTGTGATATCACAGCAGCTCCTGCTGTTGCTTTCAGGTGTTGCAGCTACATGGCATACCCAGTCCAACACTGCTGTTTTCCAGTAAGTAGCTGAGATGCTCAAACATGGCCTTTTGGTTCTGACGACTAATGCGGCAGAAGTAGCACAGGAACCGACAGCAGCTTGCCACCATCTTAGGAAAAGCGATCTGCTGAAGAGGAAAGTTGACAAAGCAGTGAAATATGTTAATTACCAATCTGTTCCAGTTCTTCACTCCTAACAAGGAAAGTACAGTGAAGTTACCAAGGTGATAAGTAACTGACAGTTGCTTTGGTTCTAACTTAAGAAAGGACCCACATTTCCTTTTAAATTTCACATTCATTAGGCCATTAAAGTCCTGAAAAATCATTTTTCAGAGAACTACAGGTGACATATCAGTTGAACTGACAAGTTATTACCTTCCCACCATTCCTTCAGAGACAATACATGTCTTATACACCCTCATGATCAACCATTTATTCCAAGAAGCCGGAGATCTAGCTTAAACAATCTGCTGCCACAACCTAGAAAAATGCCCAATCCCTAAACCACAGACTACATTTCACAGACTGCTCATTCCATCTCTTGAAGCTACAACAGTGCTCGTTGTAGAACATTGTAGAAATGTTCATGAGATACCTACTGGCTACATGCAATTCATAAAGAAAGAAACACAAAATAAGTTATTTTGGGTGGCCAAGCACATTTAATGGCACAACACCAGGTTACTATGCAGTTTTATAAGTCTGCATTTCCTTTGAAGGATATCATGGTAAAGCATTTGTGTAGACCTGTGTTATTAAGATATTCTAGGAAAATGTTTTTAAGAAAATGAGAAGACATTGGGGGTTGCCATTGTTTTGGGTTTCAGGTTTTTTAAAATCACTTTTGGCTCTATGTACAAGTTGTAGTAAAACCAGAGTATTATAATATCTATAAATTAGCAAAGTAATAATAATTTTAAAATTAATTGTTTCTTGCCTTGAAATTCAACAGAAATACTAAAACTGATATGTGAATACTTTGTAAAACTGCAATGTTATAGGCAGATTCAATGTATATGCATTTAAGAGAATTATATGAGCAATATGACCAAAGAGACAAAGGAAGAGTGGTGGAGCTGCACATAGAATACAATTAAGTTCTGAAAAATTGAAAGTCAGGGGAAAGATAAGCAAAAGGTAGAATATTGGGCTGAGAATTGTTCCAAATACATAAGAAAAATGAGTGACCAGGCAAAAAGATATTAGATAAGGAATGCTAGGATCAGAGGAGATCCCTCCTCTTGGGGTGGAGGCAACAGGACCAAAAAGATCAGGCATGAGCAAAGAGGAGAAAGAAAATATGTGTGCTTCACTTCTCACTTTCTTCAGGAGTGAAAATTTTGCTAGGCTTCTCAAAATTTATGCCACTTTGCTGTTAAAATACATGTATATATATTCATGTATATATACACAGAGAAAAGGGAGAACACAACACTGCAAGAAAATTTTTATCAATTCAAGTACATGAATTTGAGCATTAACATTTAAACTGGGTTTAGTCTCTTATTATAATTTATTGGTAGTACCACTTCATTTAAGATGAAGAGGTACATTTTCCTACCAGAGCTACACCTCCAATAAATTCAGTGAAAGTATATATTTAATTTAAGAACAAAACATTTTAAAATCCCACTCAAAGAAAAATGAAACACCCATAACATCTCAGGTTTTAAAAATCAAGCCTAGGCTACTGGGCTTCTCTCTTTAGTAAAATAAAAAAGATTATACTATTTTCATTAATGGATAGTTTTATTTGGACAAGCAACATCTAGCTTACATGGGATATATTTTTGTTCACTTCTTGAACATCCTAATGTATTTTTGGGGAGGTTCAAAATGCAAAGCACATAACAAATTGTGGTGAAATTACCTGAGATTTATCTCCTCCAAGCACATTGACCATCACATCCATAACAGTCTCATGCATGCCTAAGACTCTCATTAAGTTAGGATGCTGATAAAATACCTTGTTGTTCATTATATCCCTAAAATGGAAGAAAAGAAAATTTGTTTTTCAGAAACCCAAATTAATTTAAGTTAATGCATTAAAATTTCAGAAGTATGCACTCATTGTAATAACATAATTTTAATTTCTTAGAATTCAGCATAATACAAAAACACCTGAGAACAAAATGTTTCACATTTCAATATGCTGTCATTTCTCTAATTCTCATAGATTCTTCATAATGAGAATATTAACCTCCAAATTATTTTGAGATGTAATTCTTCATCTCTAAATTGCTCCTACCATCTGTTCTGTTTAAATTAAAAAAAAACCCTCTGATGATCTAAGTGGAAAAGAATATGTTTTGTTAAGTTCTAAATTGGGAATAGAGATCAAGAAAATGAAATCTAATCAATCATATTTCTGCAGAAACCTCTTAATTAATTTCCTTCGTTCACAAATTAAAGACTTAATATTTAAGGTCATCTGTTGCATGTATTTAATTTCATTATGCATTATGAAGGACTATTTTAACTTTTTCACTCTGCCCACCATTCTCTCAACATTTTCTAGAATCTGCTGTAATGGTTTCATATTCCAGAAGATAACTTATGTGTTTCAAAATAATCTAGGGACTAGATTTCAATAGAATACAGGGATTTCTGAAATTTTAGGATAACCCATTAAAAACTCGTGGTGCATAAAACGTGTCATGCCTGCTTTAAAGTAATACAGAAAACTGAGAAGGGATGTGTCTCAATAGAGCATCTCTTGGAAGGTGTTTGAATTCATACCATGTTTATGCAAAATTTATCCTTTATCCCTCATATAATTCTCAGGAAATTTATGAACTCGGCATCGAGGACAAATTGAGTAATGCTGTTGCACAGCCCCTAATGAGTCATTGCCATGACTTGATTGATTCAAATGAAGAGATTAGTCTCTGCAATTTTTACAAAAACAATATAAAATATAAATTGAAATAGTAAGAATAATGCAACTTTCTTACAATTGTTGTAAAGCAGAGAATTTTTTTAAATATTCCTGAAGGAAGAAAAATAAATAGAGTTCTCAGGTAAAAATGCTATGATTTTCTCTCTTTCTAAATGCACCATTTTAATTAAAGTAATTTACTTCCTGTGTTTTGTTTTTTTTTTTTTTTCTTCCAACATTTAATGGTCCAACCAACCTTTAGGCACACAGGAGGAATAACAAACATGCAGGAATGCAATATAATACCATTGCTCAACAGAGGTAATTTATAGCAAAGATGCAGAAAATATTTTCACATCATCTGGTGCTATATAAAGGAAATTTCTTCTGAGTTTCCTATGGAAAAGACACCATCAAGTTTATTCACTCATACACGAAATATAAAATGAGCTTTAAGTTTGGGAAAAATGCAGTATAGATAGACAACCAGCAAAAATTTTAATGATCTTTTTCTCCAGAGCAGCTAAAACATCTACTTTGATTAGGATTTAAGAATCAAGCCTAACTGTAGCAAAAGGAGTCAATTTTCTTTAGATAATACCTTAGTTCACAGAAACTTTGACCCTTTTGAAACTGTCAGAGAGATTGGTTGGGTGACCTTGGAAATATGAGTGAAAATATAAATCTCTGGTACATATTTACACTTCAGTACATCCTTAGTTTTCATTTAGGAACAAAAATTATAGGTTTTACCAATATAACAAAAAGCTTCACACCAACTTAAGAACAAAATTCTGTTAATTCCATACCCTAATCCATTAATCATTAGCAGTTCTTCCTCTTTTCCCATCCTCACACTGAGAAGTGAGCGAATCTGGCCCAGTGCTGCAAGCAGGTTGATGGTGTCCTTCACAGAGGCAGCACTAATAGTGTAAGCTTTCCTCAGGGCTTGCAGGAGCTCACCAATGCTGTCATACTGCCTACGAAGGAGGCTGTACATAATCCGAACTAACTCGGGATCTTGGATCTGATCTTCCTGGGACCAGCGCACCATGGTCTGCGATATGAGTTCTTTCAGTGTAGCTAAAAGCAAAATACATTAAGTGTTACCAGCTCTTCCAACAGAAAATATCAAAAGCATGTATTATAGTAAAATATGCAAGAGTAGAAAACAAAGAGGTTGTAAGAAAACACAAGCAAAATGAATTTTAAATTGCAAAAGCAACTTTCAGGTCTTTTGAGATAAGTGTAATGTTCTTGAGAGATAGAAAACAATAAACATTTACTTAGGGTTCAAGTCCATACCAGCATTGCTGACAATGAAAACCTTTAATTTGACCATGACTCTGAAAATCATCCTTCTACATTAAATGTTGCACTTACACTTCTAATCTATCCCTTATTTCACTATCAAGTCTCTATCACTCGGGAATGCACTTTCTAAAAACTCTGTTGGAACTACAGAATAAATATCGCTTGAAGCACTTGCATTGAAGACACTGCAAATTCAGTGATGCCAAAAACAATTTTGCTGAGCCCAAATTTTAGGGAATTTACCTGAAAACTAGATGCATGTTCCAGTCCTTGCTCCAAAAAATGTTCATGCATGATATCAAGTAGAACAGGAATAGCCACCTTACCTCTTAAAACAATTCAAGTTTCTTTCTTCTATTACCAGTAGTAAACATACCCCTTGACTTTCCCAAAGTTTTCCCAAAGTTTTCCCAAAAGGTGAGAACAGCTCCCCATCCCACTTTCCATTGCTAAAGTACTTATGGATAGTGTAGATCCATGGGGGTTTGTATCTACACTATTCTTTCACTTGCTAACACTTCTTTCTTAGTTTACTTAATATTGTATTTATGCAAACCCATCATTGATTCTGAGGTTCTGTTCAATAATTAGGCTTTCAATCTGTGTGAAAAAATTCTATACTTCACAGAGATAGCACTACTCTTAGTGGCATGTCATGCCTCATCTCAGTTTTGTCTTGATAGTTACAAAAGTCCAATAATCATTATTTACACTAATCCATTGCCTCTATGCGTTTATTTTCATAGTTTTAACTTGTTTTTAAAAAAAAGGTTGAAATTGCTGGTATTCCTCACTTGGGTAAAAGTTCATTTGTGATTAGAAATGAATGTATGCTTATGGGAAAGGGAGATTTATTTGTAGTAAAGACTTCCTTCTTAAGAATATTCACACACTGAGTATATATAACCAAAGCCAAGACACTCAAGACCAGAGATTTTAATCTTGGAAATAGGTACACATCATGCACACACCACACCTCTTCATGCATATAGGGGGATTAGGGGTACCCCTGACACCCATTTCCTTTAATCTCTGAATTCCAAATTTCCTGGTACATAAAGGTAAAGTGCACATGTGGACTAAAAACCACTGAGTCTCCAGCTACAGTCAAGTATATAATATAATAAATTTATATTATTTTTCATCATGTTTTGAATGCTTTAATCCATGTACATATTTGTATTATGCATCACTTCTCCTTGGCCTGAAGAAATAATCTGAAATTTCTAGAAAAACAGACACTGCAAGATCATTTTTCTAACCTATGTTTTTTGTAACCCAAAGCTCTGCTACATGAAATAAGTGAACTGCTCTGTTCCAAGGACCAAACACCACGTGTCCTGAGGCTTTAGGAGTGAATACTTCCTGATTCATGACAACAGAATCCACAGGAAACCTACAGAAGAAATTATACTTGCAGATATTGAATAGGTCCTGCTACCATTAAAGTGAAAGCAGATGCTACTGAGTCACTGGAGAATGAAGCCCTGTTACATGCAGCATATCAGATTGTAATAATATTTAATGTACTTACAATGCAGTAATGAGCTTAACAGACCAAAATATGCTTTCAGGCTAGGACAAACATTCTAAGGTGCTTTCCTGAGCAAGCAGGTCATGTAAGAGGTGTCATGAGTTATAAAATAACTTTGCTATCTAATCTCAACACAACTCTTGATGAGATTTTTGAATCTGAAATAAATTAACCATTCCACATCTGTACATGGGCCTATTGACCAACAGAGCAATTTGGAAAAAAAAGAGGAGTAACCATCATTGGTTGACCAAACTCAAGTCACTTGGAGAATCCTGCACATGGTATTTGTGTGTTGTTACAGAAATTTAGAGCTAGAGACCCAATCTTGATTCAGAAAGGCAATAAGAAACTTCAGCTAAAATATATCTTAAGGGAAGACTTAGAGGAATTTGGCTTTTTGCCTTGCTTATTCCTCACCATCCCTAGTCACTCCTAAGGACTGAAAACAGCAAAACTAAGTTTGTGAGATTCACACCACACATCACCCTCACTGAGCTGGATTCTCCTGCATCATGTGAGCACAGTGGCAGTGAGAATCAGGTGCATTTTGCAGAGAGGCTCAAAAAAGATTATGCAAATAGTTGAGGAATTGCAAACGCAGAACCCATCTCACTTGTATAGACCATGAGCACCTCTTTCATGTTATGGAAGAAGCTATGGAATGGATATGTGCAGTAATACTGCTCAGAATAAGAAGTTTGTAGTCACAAGTGTTTTGGAGGGTTTATGTTCTTGTCTGTATTTGTGTGTAAATTTGCCTAAGAAACAGTAATAGAAGAAAATGGAGATAATCTCTAAAGAAGAATTTTTACATTAAAAAAAACAAACCATAAAAACTAGATCTTCCCAAGTTTAGAATGCTTGAGTCTAGATTATTGTGCTATAATTAGCCATTCACAGTTCTTTTCAAAGAATATGTAAATTTTCAACCCCAGAGTTAATGATCTGGATCCAAAATCTTCCACTCTTTT
The DNA here is from genome assembly GCF_029582105.1 of Oenanthe melanoleuca. Taxonomy (NCBI): domain Eukaryota; kingdom Metazoa; phylum Chordata; class Aves; order Passeriformes; family Muscicapidae; genus Oenanthe; species Oenanthe melanoleuca. Next base: position 30,697,153 of record NC_079339.1, read on the forward strand.
TAATCTCTTTTTTAAAAATGCATCTGAGGTGTTCAGTATACAGAATAACAGTTCTAAGAAGCAGAAGAAACTTAAACAGTCAGTCTCCTTCTTCAGCCTCTCATAAAATTTTATTAGAAAATACACTCCTGTTGACTGTGTAAAACTTTACCACTTGCATCAGGAAAGTATTTATATGGAAAGAAAACTTACTAGGAGCTTTCTCCTCTTCTTCCTTAGGCTCCAATTTTTCTGCTTTTGGTGGACCTTTGATTTTGTACATTAATGAACGGAGTTTGCCAGTCAAGGAGGAATCTTCCTCTTCCTCGTCCTCCTCTTCTAGTGGAATACCTTAGCACAAAAAACTGGTTAGAAACAAAACTTAATCTTTGGAGTTTAACTCCCTCAATATTATTAAAATAGCTATAGGAATATTTTTTTAACTAGCAAATTTTTTTCACAGGATAAAAGAAGAAGTACTATGGCCAGCAGCTTTAACATGTAAGACGAAAAGCATCGCTTAAATTATGTTCATTTCAGTACATGCACTTCTTACATCTAGATTTATAGTATTCATCTTTCACTATTATGAGCAAAGAGGTGGCACTTTTTTAAGAGTCTGCTGTGGCACTTAAATATGGCCCACAGTCATATTTGATTAAATGTGTGATCCTTTGTTTCATATTGCAGGATATAGGCTAAAGAAAGAAGTGTATGGCTGTATCTTACTATACAGTACAGTTTTTCAGCTGAGATACTTAGCAGCCATAAACAAATATATTAACTGAGTTTAAAACTGTAAGAAGGCAGATGTTCAGAGATTATGTGGGTAATACATGCCTTTCATGAAAATGTATACAATGAGATGAGATGTCATATTACCAGGTAGTCTAAAACAGTCCACTACACTGCTTCACAACCATTCAATGTCTCTCACACCTCATAGTGATCATCAGACAACATGAGTTATGTGCAGAAGCAAAGAATAACTCAGCAGACTCCCTTCAGATAAGATATAATTGTGCCAAGCTGAAATGAAAGCTTTTGCAGTTTGCTTGTCAAAGAGAGATTAAGAAAAGGAAGTTTTTTAGACAGGACACTAGAGTTAGAACCTGAAGCATAGGGGAAAAGAATAAACTGTGGTGGCTAAAACTGGTACTAAACAATTAACTAAGAAAGAAAATAAAACAGACGTGGTATCAAGTTAGAAAAATTTGCTGCTGGCAGCTACAAAGGGAGAGTGGAAATTATGACTAGGAATGACTAAGTGATAAAATTCAAAGGCACTGGGAGGGAATGAAAGAAGTCAAAATTTAAATTGGACAGTAAATACAGAATTTAAGAAATGGGCTAAGTGAAAATGGCTTGGCAAAATGAAGTTATGAAGAAAGGATACAGCCAGTCTGAAAAAAAGTAAGAACAGGAAATGTCATCAGTAAAGAAAGGAAAGAGAAAGCAGACATGGATATCAAAGGAAGAAACTATCTGGCATTGAAATAACACCTAGGCCCTGGACACTAGAGAAAGACACTGGGAGAGGAGCTCCTCAGAAGCTGAAATGGACAGACAACAATAAATGTACTGGGATCATGAGTTAAGACTGGGGTAGATGAGGTCCATGAGTCCTCCAGATGGGGTCTAATTTACGGTTCCATATCATTAATTGTTCATTCTGCATCCTCTTGTAGCTGCAATCCATTCAGAAGCTATCTCATATTGCTGCAGGCTAATTGCTCCCTTTAAGTGGCAGAGGTCTGTGCACCAGTACAGATGGTTTCAACCCAGATAACAGTTTGATAAGATGCTACAAAATATCCTGTAAATTTGTTTGGTTTGTTTAGAACCAATAAATTGCACATAAGACATGTGATAGAGGACCATTATTTTGCCAGCAAAATTAACCACTCATAGTTAGGACGTGCTAGGATTAAGACTGCCTGAGTAACTATTTGCTTATATTCATAGTGAAGAAGCCTTTAATTACTTGATTGCATACATACTTTTCCACTTAGATGGCAAAGTATACTTAGCACTAAAAAGCTGATTAAACATTCCAGGCAGTACTCCTATTCATTTAATCTGCAGCTGTGATTACTTAGGAATGATTTTCAGGACCAAGTCAGGACACAGATAATGAGGAGCATTTATCCACAACGACCACCTCTGATAAATCTGTACAAAGTAAAGAATATGGTTTTGCTTAGAATCCAGAGGATCTTTAAACTATTTTAATCATGAGGCACATTTTCTCTATCTTGAACTCTCATTGAAAATACACGTTTATAATGTAGTAAACAAATAATAAAAGTACATCCTTAAAAAGAAAAATCTCAATGCATACAATAACTAGTGTTTCACCTCATGAAATATTCAGAGTGACCAGAAGCTAAACTAACTCAATGATCATACCAGCCACAATATTTTAAGCTAAAATTAATTGACTGTGGAGTTTAGACATTTCCAAGTAAGTTGTAGGTCTTTCATAAGCTCCATCTTGGAGTCTTAGAGTATTCTGTGCTGCCAAACAGGCATTACCCTTGGAAACCAGTGGTGAGATCAAGGGCTAAGAGACTGAAAAAAACAGGTGGCTGTAATAATTTGTTATGACAGATGTAATAAAACCAGAGAGAAAGAGGAGTAAATAGGAGAATAGCAATTATTCACTTTAATACTTGGAAGAACAAGAAAAAAAGAAACAGTTTTTGGTAAGCACTTAGAAGCAAGGATGAATATCAGTTAACTGAGGATTGTAAAAACCAAATAATGTTAAGCCAACTAAATTTCTGCCTTACAGACACAAACCTTGATTTTAAGGACTTCTAAAACTGTCTTGTACTACACCCTCAGAAGTAAATTGATGTAGCACAACTTGGATACCAGCAGACCTATTTATCTTTGGCTGAGACAAAGGCTGAGGTAATTAAAAAATTATAATTGGCTTATCAGGAAATCACAGCTTGCTGGTTGCTGGAGATTCTAAGATATAGCGGTGCAAAATAATATCAGAAGCCTTAACAATACAAGCACAGAATGGTTTAGGAGGCACCATGCCTACAAACAGAAAATTAAAACTTAATTAAAGGTCATTAAAACAGTACAATTCCTGAACCAGGTAAAGCTGGTTTTAGGGATAACAAGCATAGAAAGATTTATCAGACTATATTGGTAAACATTTGATAATGACCTCAAGCAAAAAGGTAGACAAGAAAGAGCTAACCATTAGGAATATCATGCTCCTCCTGGGGGGCAGATTGAGATGCTGTCAATTCACTGTAATGACCTTGGCCCCTTCTTTTTGGACAAGATGGATGCCAATAACCATAGAACTAATCAACACACTGGAAGAGTAACTATGAATATATCTACCAAGTAGATCAATGGAAAAAACATGTTTATTTCATTTTTAACTGCATAATTGCTGGGAATGAACAGTAATAATTAGATGACTCAGACTACAAATGTTAATAATTCCATGATTATCTGAATTAGACTAGGATCTCAATAAACTCAATAAACTAACAAAAAATAGACATCAAAAAACTCACATGAAATTACACAGGAAATGCAAATTAAATGAGTGGGGGAAATTCAAGCTGTAATATGCAGTGCAAGTGTTTTAAAATTACTGACTCTCACAGTTACGTATACGACAGGAAACTAAGTTAAAACAGGCAGAGAACTCCAAATCTGCTTTTTTTTTTTTTTTTTTGATGAAATAACTGATGCTTAGCTTTGCAGCTATTGTGTTCCCTCAAAACCTTCTATCTGCTTGCACTCATATATGTGCTTATATAAATCTTTTAAGGTAAACCAATCTTCTTGTTTGGATTATTTTTCCCCAATAAGTCTAAAACTGGTATATATAAATAGAAAAATATTAGATAATATCTAATAGCCACGCACAGGCTATCCATATTTTTGTAATATACACCAAAGTTTGTCAGTAAAGTCACTTTGTAGGCAGTAATACATCTAATAAAAAAACTCTTAAGCTAGTATATTTTTCAACTGATCTGTCAAGTGCCAAAAAGACAAAAAAATTATCAACAACTTGCCACTCACCACAGTGAATTAGAAGATCATCATGAAATTCATATAACTCCTCCCGAATCTCCTCTGGACAGGGACAATCCTCTCCCAGTTGAAAATTCAGCAACATATTAATCTTCAAAGGGTTTAAAACACAGTTAAAACACTGAAATAGCCTAAGACATATTCTAGTATAGGCACACTCTACCTGTTTATAACTTTGGTTTACAGCTTAAGTTCTAGAACACAAGCTTCAGCATTCTGACATTCAGTATTTTGTGGCATGGAATAAATTTATTTTCAAATTAATTTCGGTTCTCCAACGAGTTAGGACTTTATTTTGTCATCATAAAGAGGTTTTTTTTAATCTGCAATTCAATCGTCTTTTTTAATATTACCTGCTCTTGAGGAGGAGACCGAAATTCTTTAGTCTTCTTGGCTGTCAAAGCAGCAGACATGTTCAAGGCTTGCATGAGTTCATTGTACCTGTATTTCTGGTTATACTGCAATTTTGATACGTAGCGGTCTGCAAATGATACAATTGCTTCCACTCTGTGTTGTAGCTCACAGTCACAAAAATAATTGAGTAAATGACACATCTAGGGTAGAGATAATAGACAATCTCAACAGCTTTACAAACTCTGGGGAAGAACTTGAGTACATATTATAGAGTACATCAGACTGTAAAAACAAGAGGCATTTTTCCCATATTTTTAACACTGTAAAGGTGACAAAATGGTAGTTTCATTATCTGATTGATAATATTATATTGCACACATAATCCTTCACTCCATGCATTCAATATATCTAGAAGTCATACTAGTTTGGCTTGGAAGTTTGGCTTCTGTTTTTATGAAATAAGAATGTTTTCACATATCTATTTGAGTGTAGATTGATATAAAAGGAACTGCATCATCATCTTTTTTAAAAAATTAATTTGAGCTTTAAAGGCAAAATGGAATTAAAGACCTTCAGAATTTCAAATCTTATTAAGCTGAGAACAGAAAAAAAGCACAATCGTTTTCTTCACCAACAGCAGAATATAAGTAACATATTTATAATAAATGGTCACCTGAAGCTTTACAGATTCTGGTAATCTTGTCTGCAACAAGCCCTTTGCAGGAGCTTTGGTTTGTTTGATTGCTTTCTCCCCAGCTTCTACAGCTTTTTCTTCCACCTGTGTCACTTCTTCCTTCTCTGTCCTCTCTTCTGTTTCTTCCTTGTGATCTCCAAACACAGTGGGATCAATGAGGAGTAACACCTGCTTCACATCATCATCATCAAAAACACCCATTATGAGCAGTGTTGCAATCAGTTTAAGAACAGGAACGAACTGGAATGCAACCTGTCCTCCAACAGGGTCTCGGATATGACTCCCACTGCACTGTACTGCTTCTGTTAACATACTTATGGCCTTGGATTTAAGTATCTCCAGGGGTATCTCTGGGATGGATGTCTGATGATCTTCACTGGTAGCAATAAAGCATGGAGTAGAAAAATTAAAGGCTGGTTTAAGACAAGTACTAAGCCCTACTCCAGGTAAACCATGCTTCTTTGTTTCATCGGGATATAATTTAATATTTCGAGTTTCGTCTGTAACTGGAATGATAAATTCATTGCTCATCATGAGCTTGGTTTGCTTGGCATGCTCCAAATGAATGCTAATGAGCAAGTCATAGAATCCAGAACGTAAAAGTCCAGGTAAGTATTGATTATCTATTGTAAAAAATAGCTGAGATATGTCCACATGGCTACAAAGTGCATAAGCAACTCTAGTGTTACCTAGAGCGCTAACTGAGCTATAGAGTTTTAAAGTGTGGTAGTGAAACATCATCAAATCTTCTTGTTCACATAGTTCCAAAATATCAACACATCTGTTAGGAAATAAAGAAACAGAGCACCAGTCAGTTCCATGAATAAAGACTTCGATAAAAGAAAGTTTTATAATCTCTAAACATTTCGGTCAGTTCCTCTTCAAACCACTAATATAAAAGTTGATACTAACTAATCTTAGTATGTGCATCATTAAAATACAGTAAATGGTGGAAGTAATTTGCTGAGACTTTTTAAATTAGCACTCTATAGGGAAAAAACTCCCAAAATCTAAGATGGACATGCTTCTTTGGATCTATTGTAAATTAGAACTTGTTTTTAAAATAGGTGCATTAAGCATGCTGGAAATCTGCATTATTACTATTATTTAACAGTGCCTTTCTAATTTACTCAGGATTACTGGTTGATTTTCTCCACAACACACAGTACTTTTCAGTCTTTTCTTGAATTCAGTTATATTAACAATAAATAAAATTGAGTTTTGAATTATTAAAAGAAATTTTTAAATTACTATTAAAATTACAGCTGTTAAATGATCTTTCTGCAATGCTTTTGCTGATAGTTTGATTTTTCACTGGTTATGACATTTGATATTTGGATAGATCTTTATTGTCCTCACTCTGAAGATAGAAGGTAATGAAAATCAAAATCTTTTGAATAAGAACACGAGAACTTAATTCATGTAAATCCATTGCAGATAGAACAGGAAGAGATTAAAGTTTTCTATTATAGAAAAAATCAGCAAAATTGTACTTGCATGTTCTTTATGCTTGTTTTTCTCAAGCTGAGAAAAATCTCTGTGTTTAAAGACCTACAGATTTGAGAGATGCTACACCAATTTAAATAAAATCTAATAGTCATGCTTTCTTTTATGCATTCTAAATTTGGTACATGGCATTAAAGTTCAGTCTCTTGTACTTTTGTTTCACAAATATAACGATGTATGATACGATATCAGGTAAAATGAGAAATTCTCAACAACTATAGGGTAAGTATTCAGCAAGGCAGGTTTAATCAGTAGGCTGGCATCTTTTTGCAGTATAATTTGTCCACATCAAGCGATTTTATCTCATTATCAATGTACCTGTTTTCCTCTGGGATATGAAGTGCCATCATCTGCAGAGGTTCCAAGCACTGTACAACCCAGCCGTGACGTTCACTGACGCGCTCCGTTTCCACTCTCAGGAAGCTGTTTGGCATCCGGCTCCATAAAACAGGGGTAATTGTTTGGACATCAAGCCGAGGGGGACACTGAGGAATAGGATTTCTTTCTTCACTTTTAAAAATTGCTGCTGATAAAGGCATGGTATTCTGAAATAAATACAGGCATTAATTATTTTTTAAGCATGTAATTATGAATAAATCCATAACACCAAAAGAAAGCATAACTTTTAAATAGCAAGGAAATCTTAGAAAGGTAGAAGTTATTGCAACAAACAGAATTCATTAAAACTCCCAACTTTAATGGTGTTACCCTCAAATAATATTTACTTTGACAAATGCAGATAATGAATTAACTGCATAAAATAACATTTACAAAAGTAAATATAGAAGTCAAATTACAAGTAATGATTTTTGTTCAACCTTTCTGAACAAATTTAACTGAGCAGGAATTTGTATGGAAATAAACAGATTTAAAAGAGCACATTTACATAAAGATTGTCTTTCTTCAGAATACAAAAATACTTCCTACCTTTAATTTACCAAGTTCAAACTGAATCAAGTTAGTGCTTGTAGGCTGTAAAAAAGTTGCTGGAAAAAGCTTTGTGTTTGGTTCAACCTAGAAGTGAAACAAGATTAAAATTTTTTACAAATTAAAAATGCAAAACCAATAATCTCCCTGAATATGCTATAAAATAAATACTGTATACCTTAGAGTCAAACAATTTGGATACTTTATTAAATAAAGTGTTGAATAGTGTCTACTTGTAATACAGTAAAGTATTTGTATTTATCTTTATAGGACCACGTAATTTTGAGAAAGGTGTTCTGTAGCCTTATGTCCTACCAACACCCATAGGAGGACCTTTGGTAACACAGTGTAGTTTCTTCTCAAAAACATCCAAATTCATCAACTCGCTCTAGAGACTGAGAGCACATCATGGGATCAGGATAAGGCAAATCTTTATCTCCTATTAAGATTAGTGATTTGCTACTCTAAAAGTAGAATAATGTTTCATCTGTATTACAGATTAGAGGGGGTGATATGGAAGAAAGCAATGAGCTGTTGCTAACAATGGACAACCTCTCCCCCAGCGAGGGCTTTACTACGGACAACTGATCTTACTAAGAAGAAATCTCAACAATCTGGTGCTGAAAACTCCTGTCAACCATTGATCCATTTGCACAATTACACCATGTTTTGAGGATATTAATAACATTTAGGGCCCACCCTACTTATTTTGGCTTTCTGCATACATGCATATTTGATATTTAGGTTTTGAAACGTATCAAATCACAAGGTCTCCAAATCACAGCTATCTGCAGAAGATACAAACCCTGGTAAAAATGAGCTATTTTTTTTGTCTTAATTCATATCAAAAATTACTATATCTGAAGTCTACTTTTGAACTTCTGCTAGTTTAAATATTTATTTTCGCTTTATTGTATAACAGATGCAGCTGAAAAAATAATTTAAAGAATTAACTTTCTTAATCAAGATTCTGAACCACACAAACTGAGTTGAAAAAAAACATATTTATCTGCACATACTGAAACAACTCAAGAAACACAGCCTTTACAAGAGAGTGAGAAAAAGAGGGATAAACCAGAATGATACAGGAAAACAACATTATCATCACACAAATGGTGTCCAGTTAGATTTCTGAAAAAGAGAATTAGCAACTAAACAAGAAGCTTACAAGATAGCTTCCTGAAAATCTGATAATACCTGATAACAAGTGCCAAGCTCTCTTCCATTGGCTGTGAATGACACCATTCCTGTAGCCAGGTCAACAAAGCATCCAATTTCTATATCAACATTACTGCGACCTGATCTCTGGGAATTAGCAATTACATCTCCTCCCCAAACCATGTAGCAGTTGCTGCGCTTCACACTGAAAGAACAAGAACAAAGCATAGGTCACACTGAACTTGGTGGAGATAAACTTTTCAATGGAGGAATACTTAGAGATCCTCAAAGGTGTTTGTTATGCTCTTCGTTTGTTTGCTCATTAACAAACATTTTATTTTATTTTATTTTTTTTTTGGTAATGTATCAGCATCATTGTGGGTGAGGGATCAGACTGAATACACTATTTATTTTTAAATAGTTATGAAAAAATTTCACAGGCTTCTGTGTGCACTTTTAAGTTAGAGTAAAACAAATTAGTTCATCCACACAGAGTAAATACAGATATTAAATTAAAGAAGCATCCTTCAATTAAAATTCTTTCCCAAAGAAATTTTCTTCAATGAACATTAATGATAAATTCACTTTAACATGTCTATATAAAAGATACTCGTGTATAAATGAGCACAGAATGATAAATTCACTTTAACATGTCTAAATAAAAGATATTTATACATGTATAAATGAGCACAGAAAACTCACATTCCATAATAAACTTTCTTAGTTTAAATTGATATTTAAAATATCATCAAGCTTGTGAACATCTGGCTTTTAAACAACAGTATTAAAATAAAAACTTTAATAAGCTATAAATAATTCCATACCTTTCATGCACTCTGCCTCTCTCATCACCTAAAGTAACTGTCACTGTACAATTTTTATTTAGGTCAAAATTCTCACTGTAGAAATGATAGTCTGGTGTTACCCAGCCAACCCACACACAGGATGGGTCTTGGCCAGCAAATATCCGTAGTGAGTAAAAATACTGAAAGAGGAAAAAGAGCATATTAGTAATAGAAATCTAAAGTGTTTTATCAAGGAATACTCAAATAGTGATTTTTTAAAAATCCTCTCCTTATATCAAACATTAATAAAAGTAATTCACATTTTTCTAACAAGTAATTTAAAATACTCTTAGATTAAAAAAACCAGAATGGTGTTTTAAGTTAGTGAGATTTGTGCTTACACAAGTTGCAAGCCATGCAACTCCAGACATCATTATATATAAACAATATTATATCCTAGGAAATTATTTAAAAGGTTTCTTTCAACAGAACAATTTCTAATGAACCTGCTGCCACAAATAAATCTACTTCAGAACATTAGAAGAACTAAGCATCTCAACATATTTACTTACTGTAGTAGAAGGAGGAGCAATTTCTTGGCTGTGTTTTCTACAGATAAAGGAAAATCAGTAAATAAAATTTTTTTTAAGTAAAAAAATTAGTCATTTTTAGGCTAAGTATACTTAAAAGCTAACTAATGTAAGTTAAGCAGCTAACTAATTTGCTTAGTACTGAGCATGCATTAGCAAAGACTGTACAGGATACAAATATATAAGTAAAATAATTCATTGCTGTTAAGGTAGAATGGGAGAAGAGGTAGATTTGCAGGAGTTAAATAAAGACAGAGGTAACTCTGAAAGGTGCAGGACCCATTAATATCTGGTATCTTTAAAAAACTGCCCCACAATCTTTTATCTTTTAATGAATTAGGCACTTTTCTAGTAACAATGAGCGACTGAACACTAATTTGGATGAGCAATAATCCAATGGGCAAAAGACTGTGAGCTAGTTTTCCAGCCTAGCTTTTGCAAATCATAATAATTCAGAAAAAATAGAGCTGCTTAGGCAAAGATCTATAGATCTTGTGATGCACCTCTGTAGAAAAGACTCTCTCTTGTCTGGACACAGTATTCTGCAGCAAAGGTGGCTTATAAAACCATCAAGAATAGAAAAATCTGAGCAACACACATTTTATGGTAATCTGTGCTTAGTGCACAGAAATTTTGAGTATAAAATAATTTTAAAAAATTATAACATAATACATTTCCACTGGAAACATGAAATAGGATGACTGAACCCAAGCCTAACCGTTTTTGGAATAAATCAGATGAGGCATTTTCCACACCCATGCCGAAGTTGAAAGATGAGTGGAACTCAACGGGCATACTCAAACGACAATATATCATGTCTGAATTGCTGTTCTGTGTGCCAAATGTCTTGTGAGTAACTTTTAACCGAGGTGGACTCTCAATGGTTCCATCAATTCTCCATATCTAAAAATAACAGAAATATTTTTTAATAATACTATAAAAAAAATGCTGAAAACTTCCATTAAGCAACTAGAGGATGAGAAAATTGAAAGTGCCAACTTAATTTTTTCATAATTAATTATCTTCAAAACTATGCAGCTTTATTGTCTGACACTGAATTTAACCTGAAGAGCAAGAGAAGCAAAAGATTCAGTATATCCTGACTATAGTAAATATTTTCAAGATGTTCCATTCAGTAATAAAAGAAAAAGGTATATAGATTATTGAACTAATTCTCTTTGAGTACACAAATCATTAAAAAACTTCATCACAAGAATCAGTTATTTTCTACCACAATGAGAAGAAATATCAATTAGAATTGTTCAGAGAGTTCTTATGGACATGGAGTCTGATATTATTTTCCCTTGTGCTGAAAAAGTGAGTTTTTAAACTCAATGATAGGAATATTTTAAAAACTTTTAAAGACAGGAATAGTGATGAAATAATCTTGATAAAATGAAAAAAAAAAAAAAAAGCTGAGAATATTTAGTTGGAATTCAGTTAAAATGAATTTGCTTAAGAAGGAAATATTCAGAGACAAGCATTAGAAAATACTTGGCTACACCTAAATTAAAGTAAATGGTCTGGAGATATTATTGTGAAAAGTCTCCTCAGGAATTCAAATTTTTCATTTTCAAATATGTCTATATGAAACCATTTATAGAAAGGACAGGATATATTATTCTGCTGTAGGATAAATTAGTTAGGAGTTTTGGAATTCCTATCACTGGTGCTTCATAATGAAGGAATCTGCAACACCACTGGAACACTTAAATGTCTTCAGACTCAAGCTGAACGATTTTCAGATATTGAAGAAAAATTTATAGCAGAGAAGGTTTAAAAAGTGAAAGCACATGTAAGATAGAATATATAAAAGCCCATGACTAACGTGTTCCCAGTAGCCAACCACAACATAAATTAGTAAGTCATACAATAAACCAGATAAGTATATCCATAGGAATCCATACTACCATAAATGAAACAGAAGATAGACAAGATCATCTGGAATTATCTAAGAGTGGCTTAATAGAGTTATATGACAAACTATCTGATGACAGTAAGTATTAGTAAGGGTTTAATGTCTCAGCTTGCTAAACAAACAGTCTTTGAACAGGTGTCTCCCTGACATGTAACGTTACCTTAATGTGAGGATGATTTTTTGGCACGTTGACAAATGTTGGTAAGCGTTTACTAAACCACATAGCAACATCTCGGTTCATGTTAACAGCAAAAGGTTCAAAACCTTCTTGGAGGCCACACATTGTATAAAACTTGAATGTACTGGCATCCATCCCAAGGTTCATGCGACCAATCTGAGACAGGCCCAGTGCACAAATTGGAACAAAACCTAAAGAAAAAAACAAAACAAAACAAAACAAATAAAACTTAACTGTAACTTAGTGTAACACAAATTTAGTTTAAAATCAGACATTCTTTATTTTCAATCCATCTAATATGAACTAAACATTAGCTCCTATAAGTAATGCACATGAAGTGATGACAATAGCAAGGACTCAAAGCCACCTTAAATACTTATGTCTAAGTTCCATATAATTGCTACCAAAACCCCTGAGTACTTCAGCACTATCCCATTTAATTTGCTATCTTTCTCATTTTTAGACTAATAAATGTGGCTTTATACAACAAGCTGGACACTGGATGCCAACATTGGCTAGATCAAAATTATTAACAAAAGTTAAGTATGGTTTCTGATGGCATCAAATTTTATAAAGGACTTTAAGATGAGTTTCAGGTATCTCAATACATTTGTTTAAAATTTACTTTATCATTAGTGGGTACAATTTTTTTTTGCCAGCCTCCATCATTCACAATGGACAAACCCACACTCTAATCCTAGAATTTTTATGACTCAACTTTTGATCTCCATATACCTTTAGACAGGGTTGAAAGACTCTTGACTTATTTCACCATTTCCCCAAGAAACAGAATTTGTAGCAAGATTGGGGAAAAGCCAACAGTTCAACCTCTGAAGGAGAGATTTTCTCTCCTGAACTTTAGGATTTCAGTACAGCTTTGTTAAGGCAGTCCCTCATTCTCTACCTTTATAAAAACTCTGTCAATGGTAAAATCAAAGAAGAGCAGTGAGCAACTGCAAAGTTTTCTGACAATTACTAACAGGTATGAAGGTATTACTGGTTGGAGGAGATACACTTACAAAGAAAATGTCAGTGAAAACATAAAGCAAAACAGTTTGAAAATATTCCCAAATTATTTTACTACAGTCATATAGATACTACTTTTTGAAAAGAAAGGCAAAAAACAGAAGAGGAAAGATATCCTAGGAAAAAAGGGAATTTGGATAATTATGAATAGAACAGAGAAAAAAAAATTAGACTCAAGTTATGCTGCAAAGATCTTTCTTTTGATGGAGACTGTCACTGCACAGTACTCATTTTGTCCTTCACAGATGTAAACATAGTATATTTATGCTCCAGTGAGATTATCAGAGACTGCATTTTCAGGTTTTGGAAAATTTTCAGGATGCTTATTATTACCACTTCTTCTTAGCACTGAAGTCCTGAGAGAAAGCCTAGCAACAGTGAGAAAATTTATCCACTCTGACTGCTGAAACCCCATTAATGTGGTTAAAGGAGAAAAGAAATTCAGTTTGTGCCACACAAGCAATATCAAAATAAATTTTTATGAAGTTAATGTATAGCACAGTCTGAAGGCTCACATCAGTGAAATATCACTTCTCAGCCCACTGAGTCATTATGACAGACTAGTTTTTCTCTCTATTGTATTGCTTTGTCTTCTAATAACCATGTGACTATAAAGGAGAATTTACCATTTTCTATTCCAAAGTCAGCAAATGCAAGTTCAGAACCTTTACTGGTTATAAGCAGTTCTCCATTCAGAGTAAATATGATTGACTTGTCATCCAAGTTTATCATACAACCAACCACGTCTCCTGGTTGCCAGCTTCGTCCAAAGAATCCGCTGCCTTGATGCCAACACTGGCCCTAAATGGAAAACCAAGTAAATTAATACAGTGCTAAAATTAAAAATAAAATGAAAAATAAATAAAGAAACCCAGATATTTTATTTTCCAGGATCTCAAAATAATTTGCAAACAGTCCTGATCATGACTTTTGCCTTAGAGATAACAGGGACATAAGGCAGCTAAGGCACCCTAACTTCAGTAATTTGGAACCTGATAACTACTGTTCACTGGATTCAGCTTTTTACACACAGGGTCATTATTACCCTTCAGGAGTCAAGAAGACTTTGGAAAGAAAGGACATGCAGAAAGCAGATAAGAAAGAAAAAGGAAAACATACTGCTGTTCCCTCAGTTAATGAAGAACCTACTTATAAACACTACTTATAAAAAAATGAAAGTGAATGCTGTATCTTGTTTGCAATTATAACAGACTTCTGTAATTAGCTGGATATAGCCCAGGAAGATATATGTAAACCAACACTTCTTTGTTAGCATAATCCCATGACCAAAACCAAATTGGAGGTAAAAGTGTGAAAAAGAGTTCAGAGATATCTTTATATGAATCAAAAACATTCCAGTAGCTGATGGGGTGTACCCAGAGGAAACCTATGCTGTAGTTCTCTGTCTAGCCTTGTAATAGGTCAAAAGAGGTGAAGGTGTACTGACTTTGCTTCCTTCAAATACAAATGCTTGGTCATCAGCTCCCAACTCTACGTCAGGTCGACAGCCTGGCCTGGCCCAGCCAACACGCATATCTCCACCTGTCACGGCTTCAAACTCAAAGTACCACTTTCCAGACTTCACTGCATAGGATTGTTCTACTCTGAAAAATCGTATCTTGTCAATGCTGACTTTTTCCACTGTTTGGTCAGCTGTAAAAATAAACAGAGAAAAAAGCCCCCACTTTTAAAAATAAAATGAAGCTATAAATGTCACTAAAAAAAGGCCATGATTCTTATTAAAAATACGAACCTATCTCTTGGTCAGGTGGCTCAATACTATAACCATAGCCTGCAAATGTTCTAACAGCTTCACGGAGGCTGTCTCTGTTTGATTTTTTAGTGCGTTCATCTAATAATGCATATGGCACTAGCCGAGGATTACGTTTGTTCTTAAGATCCTGAAAGGGAATATGAAAAAAAACAACAAGAGAAAAGGTCTGTTTAGACATCACAAAGACTTTGAATAATGAGACAGAGTATACTTTAGCATCATGTAATAATTACAGAAGAGAAACAGCATTAATGAAGAACAGTTCTCTGAATGCAAGCTTGATTAATTATCACTGAAAACCTAAATATAAGAATGAAAGAGAAGGATGGAAATATATTCTCATACATTCAGCAGCTGCAACCATACATGTCTGACAATCCAGACTTTTATAGGTAGGGCTTCTTTTCCTGCTCCCTACCCCCTCTGGCTTTTCCAATTATTATAAGACCATCAGTATTTGTCATCTTAACTAACACTCCCTCCAAAATGATGTTCCAGAATAAAATATCTCACATTCTTTACTTATTCCAAATGCATGTAAAGAAGTTCCTACCTGTTGAATGCCATAGGTCCATCCTTGCTTTATTCTGTCTTTTGCCCAGACATTATGTGCATTTTCTGCTAGTCTGTCAACTAGAAATTCTTGAGAAGGTAACAATTTCACTTCAGAAAGATCAAGAGGGGCAGGTTTATATCCATTTGACATCATGTAACTGTAAGTCAAACAAAGCAAAACAGAGTCAAGATATCCCAGTTGTGGTATTTAAATCTTTCTATGAGGCATTCATAAGGTGGAAATCATGGTCTCTCTCCACTTTTTAATCTCCTACTCTCCCATTCCTTTGAAAAAAATCTTCCACTGCATTTGGTCATTTACTAGGATATAAATTGGATTCCAGCAGACCGTCTCATTTTCCTCCTACTTGCACAATAGCTAATTAAATGTGACTCAGATCCATATTTACATGCCTAAATGGTTGCTATAAAGCAACAAAATTGTTATTGAATATATTTTTAATATATATTTTATATTTGCCATTTAAACATTTCAAGTAATTTCTATTTTAAAGATCCGTATGATGACTTCTTATGAAATGCTTTTATGTATTATTAAGTATGGTATTTTAATTAGCTATTCTGTAAGGACTGCATTACCATTTTTTTTCTAACAGAAAAAAAATTTTTAACTATTGTTCTTAGCACTTTTTCACCGAAAAAAGTTTAGTAATTTTTCAGCTATAATCTTCTCCAACACTTCCATATTGTATAAGGACTACCTGCCCTTTTAGACAAATGTGGATTCTCTTTCACCCAAATCAGGTAATTTCCATTAATTAGGATGTTTCATGTAGGCAATAAGTGTTTTAACAAGGGAATAAGAGCAAACCAGTATTATGATAGACTGACTGTGCACTGCAAAGCACTGCAATGATGTATTTAACTTTGGAGTCTCTGTTCTAGGGTGAGCTGCTCTACAACTGCCTGTGGTTTAAGTATGTGATTGTTCCTGTCTCTGAACAAGTTCAGGAGGTGATGTAGCACAGCAGTATTCACATTCCAACATCATCACAGTCAAGGTGGTGGCCTAAACAGGGATCCATAAGACCTTATCAGGTATGCAGTTCATATCCAGCATTCTTTAAATGAACTTAAAATATTATATATTTATAATAAATATTATAATATGTAATCGTTACCATAAGGTACATACTTTTTAGGAAGTTTGACTTTTTTAAGGTCTTCCTCAGCTGCTGGATGAGCATGAACAATGTGACATCCAAGGGCCAAAAGGGTTCTGGCATAAAACAGCATTAGTGAAACACAACATTATAATTCTCATGCATTGTATAAAAACACAGAAGAAATTATATTTAAAAAACATGGAAGTAATCAAAAATAATGGTATTTAAAAACCCAAATATTTTAATTTATCAGAAATAATAAATAAGCCCTTCAAAGACTAAAAAGGCAGAAATCTATGGCTTGAGATTTCTACCACTTTATTAAAACCAACAGAATTTGGTGGTGTTTTTTTCTTTGTCTCTCTGTAGAGACAAAGTTTTTCTAAATCAGGCTGATTGGGTTGCTGGGACTTCTAGTAAAGTTAGCAGAATATCTTTGAAGGAGGTATTTGAATGTTTTTTATATCTTATAACAGTATGATGCACTTGAATAAAAAACATTAAAACTTCATTTTCTTTCCTATTTAAATCTCACTTGAGGGTTTCAGTTGACATTTGTAGATTATAATTCTTCTCTGTCTCAGGCAGTTTTGAGAATTCCACAAGACAAGGATGATGCCTTTTATTATCATCCCGTATCTGCAAAAGAGTAACAGAAAAGAGCACTTTCCTGGTAGAATCAGGAATCACAGTAAAAACCCAGTAAATTCTTTGCAGTAATGAAGTCAGTATAATCAATATCATTTATCTTTGTTCAATGACAGTTACTCATAACTATATAAATCTCCTTTTCCCACGATTCATTTATAATGAGCACTACAAATACTCCTCCATAACTAATGAAATAACAAAATAAAGGAATTTGAGGGATTTGAATTTTTAAGAAAGTCACCAAAAAGTTAATACCACTGTCTCCTTCCAGCTTACATGGTCACCTGTTGCTGGTAATGTATAGACCCCCACTGCATACCCTGTTCAAATTCCAAGTCAAGGCTTGGGCTGGTAGGAGACTTAACCTAATTCAGGTGACTATACCCAGACAGCTCATTCAAAACATACCTTGCCATATGTCCAGCCCAGTTCAATTTTATTCATTCCCCATAGTTCATGGATATTTTCAGCTAGTTTGTCCCTGATCTTTTCAAGATGAAAAGGAAGAGCAACCTAAGAAAAGAGCATAACAATTCCAGAAGTAGGAAGAGGTTCCAGGTAGCACACCTTGTATATCCAAAATCATCTAGTTTAGTTAGTACATCACAACAAGCAACTGAAGAATTGCTAAGAAAGAGGAAAGATTTTATATTGTGAATTTAAATTTTGAACAGACATATGTTATGGACCCCACTATTGCAAACTTCACATACCTGACTGGTGTCTATTGGACAAGGGATAAAAGAAGCTTGTGAGAGAAATTGTGTTGTACCCAACAAATCCCTCACTCCTTCAAAATCCCTTTTATATTCTTTGACTGGTTCCAGTTTCATCTTCTCTTTTGGAAGCAATGCTTCATAACAGGGAGCATATCCAGCAGGAGGCAGAAATTTAAACTCGCCATGACGTCCACCCAACAAGAAACGAACTCTGTGCAATTTTCAATAAAGCAATTAGCCTTCAATAATCAGTGTATACTATCATTACACATAAATAATGTAGAAGCCTAAGCATTTATTTTACTACTATTTACAAAAAAGCATGTGTGCTTCATGTTTTGGTAAGCACCAAATGGTTACCAAGTATTCATACTAGCAGATATTGTCAGTAAAAACCATCACCTACCCACTATTTTTTGAAAATTTGTTTTGGCCAAAGCAAAACTAATTGTTTAATGTAGTAACATATTTCAATATTTCTCACTTAAAATCAAATGGTTGTAAGTTGTGATTTTTAAAATGGGTTTAAGGGATTTGGAAATACAAATCTAATTTAAATTGTTAAAGTTGGTGGTTTAGTTACTCTAAAAATACTATTGGGACTATTGATACACACTTGAAAGTTTTCAAGTTATTTCTCAGTGAACATATGCAGACGGTTTGGCACATGAGAGAAGAAAACCCAAACAAAACACTAAAACCATAATACATTAAGAAAGCAAACAATATTATACTGAATATTACAACTGAAAATGAGTTCCAGAAGCACAACTAAGATTCCTTGTAAACCCCTAAAATGTTCTTTTTCTCCTCAGATATAGATGTTTCATATACACTTAAGAGTATACCAGGAAAAACAGCAAATACTAAAACTAGCCTGCTGCATACTTTGGTCTTCAAGTAGGAAAATTCTAGAGGTAAAAAACCACTGAAATATTTAGGGGAAAAAAGCCTGTTATCTCTAGGAATTAGCCCCTACATTTGTAGTAATGGGATGACCAGAAGCCTGTAGGAATATTAGAACAGATCAACATATTTTGTTTACATTTTTCAAAAGAGGAGAAAAGCGAAGACTCCAGAACATTCTCCTTGACTTATGAACTCAGGATTCCCATGCAAAAATATTTTCTCTGGTAGTAATAGACACAGATGATGGCATATATCTGCTGTTAACATCAGCTACTGTAAACTACAGAGGAAAATGTTAACATCAGCTACTGTAAACTACAGAGGAAAATGCTCTCACAAAAGATAAAATCAACATCAAACAAGAATGAGAAAAAAAAGGAAAATTATTACACCAGTTTTGGCAGATTTCTTGCACTAAAAAGAAATTAATGTTTTCAAAAGCTTTGTATTTATGCAGCTACATAGTAGGGTCACTCCTGGGGAATAAATAGTTTTACTAAGCCTTTCCCAGCTCTCCTTTATTCTGTTTGATTCTACAGATTTTCTGAATTCATTGAACATAGACAACAACATAAATTGAAAACAGTAAGTTTGAATCTCAGTATTTTAGCTATAGAAGAGGTAAGAAATGGGCAATATCAGTAAAGAGATTTCAAAACTGCTTCTCATCAGTTTTCATGATGATTTATGTTTTTTACTCCCTGCTGAGAAAGCCAGTGAGAGCCTTAATTAGCACCAAATATGGTGCTGTGCTTCTAACATGCTTCTTTCACTGATAATTGGAATGAAACAAAATTAATTTTCCCAAGTCACCAGATACTCATGAAATAATACTGTCCAGACATTGCAATTTGGTCAAATAGTTTACAGGCTCACATTTCATTTTTAAGTGAAATCATCACTGAACAAATCATTACTTCCCTGCCTTCCTCCAGCTGCTATTTGGGCAGAAGAGAAGCAACAAAGCAGAATAAATCATACTAGAATTTGGACAATATTTTGTGTGATAAGACAGCAATGAAAACAATTAAAATTAAGTTGTACTTACTTTACACCTGCTGATAAACTCACAACAGGGAAGAAAAACCCTTCTGTACTGAAGTTCTCAAACATTCCCTGTACAGGCTGTCCATTAATGCGGAATGAAATGCTGGGTACACCTAAATCCAAGCAGCAGCTAACCACATCATCAGATGCTAATAAATGCTGGTTGACAGAGGCTACAGCTCTGGGTACCCGGCCTAGAATAAAAGTATTTAGGAATCAGAATATTTAAGCAAGCTTAATTTTTAAAAATTATTTATTCATTTTATTTATTATTTATTTATTTCATTTATGTATTATTTATGTTACGATGCCTCCTAGCCTTCTCCAAAAAAAAGATAATTTTTGACATTGGATAATTGTTCAGTAGTGTTGAAATACATATTTAATTATGTGTGTCTGCACACACACCTTTTATATGCAAAACCCAATGCTAGAATAAATGCTAACATAATTGATAAAGGAAACTCTTAGATTATTAATTATTAGAGTTAGTATCATAACATTTAGTTCAGTGTGTTCATATACACCCTCCTTAAAACACACCTTTCATTTGCATGGCCACACTCTATTATTTTCAGAGCAATTAAAGAATACCTAGATGTATATGGCATTTAAAGGCACCAAGTAATATAGGGAAACTAAGAATTTTGTCTACATGCCTTGAAAATTGCACATTAAAACATATGCCACAAATTGAACAAGCTAAAAATAACCATCATTTGCTGTGCATGCATAAGAAATCTGGAAGAAAAAATAATGTGCTAGTTCATAATTAAAGACTCTGGACACAAGGACTAAAATAATGAAGTTGGCACTAGCATAGCAATCATTACTTTTTATTGACAAAACTTTTACAAAACTATTCAAATTTTAATTCAATTTGTTGGATCTTTCAGCATGTTTGAAAATAACTGTCATATTCCTTCAACTGTAGATTCAAAGTAAAATAATAGGGCAAATGTCAATTTGTATAGAATTAATTTATCTGATATCAATACATCCATTGATTTTGGACAGATAGAATTAAGTCAGTATTGATCTAGATCTGGAAAATGCTATTCTGTGATCAAAATCATGAAAACAGAAGCAATCTGCTAAAAAGCCTTATTGGTATAATTCAATATTGCCTAACATCTCAGTCAAGAAGTCTGATTCGAGCTTCTGAATAACTTCATGAGAATGTAGCTCACTGAAAAATAGCATGCTGTATATACAAAGAAATGGAAGGTAAAGGCAGGTAGATGTGGTAGCTCATAAAGTACTCACCAGACCACAGATGAAGGCCATCAAACCCAAAAGAGTAGAGGTCATCACCAACACCATTGCCTCCCCATCCTTCTCCACCTCCAGGATAGGGGGCATAACCTGAAGTAGAGGCCCATCCAACTCGTAAGTGGGTGGGTTCTGCCGTCAAGAATGGATCAACCTGATCAATTATTAACTCAAAGTACCACTTCTTGTATTGTGCAGAGCCCTCAGCAACACCCAAAAATATGTTTGGTCTTATGCTAAGAAAGAAAATGTAAGCCAGTTAGTGTAAACATAAAGTGTGACATAGGAATTATATTGCTGCATAATTGTCAAATTCACTTTACAAGTATGATACAAGTGTAGATAACCACACTTCTTTTAAAATATTTTAAAAAATTAACCACTTTGTATAAATTAATAAAGCTGCTGTAGAATAATCTTCTAAGGTAGAGGTTCCATGCTTTGAAAAACTTACAGTCAAAAGAGAATTGACAAGATCATTTCCCAAAATCAAAAAAGTGAGGAGTGAGGTTGCCAGGAAATCAAGTCCATCTTAAAACACACAAGTACTTCAGAGTATGTTTACATACTGTGTGGCCTGTTTTGACTCAGAAACAAGAAACTTTCATGTATCCATTTTAGAATAGCTCTGATTATGAATTAGCAATTTGTATTTGATCCCAGGTTCCATAAAAATGCCATATTGTCAGTAAAAATGTTTTTTCACAGAAGTTAATACATTATCACTTCCTAAGGTGTGTTTCTCAATATTGAAAGCTTTGGGACATTTCTTAGGTTACAGTCTTTTAACCAATTAATTATTGAAGATATGGAAATTCAGTCTTTTCTAATATAACAGTAAAACATATCACTATACCTTGTCACATCATTAATCAAACGTGTTTGCAAAAGTAAGTCTCTTCTAGGCAGTAAATTGTCACAGATCAAATTTTGATTGGCACGGACTGCGACTCCATTACAGACGCAGAGAGAGCAGAGCACATCGAGAACCTTGAAAGAAAAATCAGAATAAGTAAGGAAAGGGCAGCTAGGAGCATACACTACTAGTTATCAGCTTAATTTACATTCAGAATAGGCCTAAAGGAAGGGATATAATATACATTATGGTTTTCTATATACTTTTCACATGTTTTGGACCAAGTGTAGTCTGTACTACTGATAGAGGATATCAAACATTTGTGGAACATAAAATCAGAGCACAGGGCTTGAGAGTGCATCAAAAACCTTCCTTTAAGATTCCTTAGTCTCATTTTGATCAGAAAAAAACAAAGTTAAAACAGCTGTATGTCAATTCCTTAAGACTTTTTAACTAAATCTCATTTAAAATTTGAATATAAAATTAAATTCCTTGATAAATTTTCTGCAGACTAAAAAAACTTCCTGTGCAAAATTAGTGGATAATTCTCAAAGGCAATGATCTGACTTCTTATGAGTCTCTTCTGGAAAGAATGTTTTCCATTTAAGAAATAATCCATTTATCCATAAAATGAAAAATGCTTTAAAAGTTCCCTATAAAGCAAAGCAAAATTTCAGAAAGATGTTATTCTAAAACTTCAAACTGCTTTTTTTTTTGTTTTTGCTTGAGTATGAAAATTGAAAAAGATTTATATCATTCCTTCTGAGTACTGGAGCAGGAGGTTTTGGAAGAGAGAACACAACAACATAATGCTGCTTAATGTTGAGGAACAAAGCTGCACATTTCCACAATAAAACAAAGTGTTCAATGTGTACTTGACCTCTGACAAACAGTCTTTGAGCAATGAGCCCAAGGGGTCTAAATTGCTACACACCACCTCCACAACCAAAGACACATCTTCACACCATTGATTATGCTATTATTATTATTGTACAACTCCAGAAACAGTAGAATATAAAATTCATTTTAGCTACTCCTGTTGTCTGACGAGTGAATTTCACATACACCCACCATTAACAGCTTATACTGTTTAAGCTAATATATTTGCTTAAACATTTTTCTATGTCCCAGCCCATGCATTTCCCTTTCTACCACCTCTGCTATTGGGCAGAAACCATCGAGCAGAAGAATAAAGTTAATTATTTAAAGAACCAGCAGTACTCAGCTGTAAAGCATCTTAGTAACATTAATGACTACCAGCAACTCTGACTTCACATGTAAGCTGTTTAAATAATCTCAGTGAATTTTCTGACTGTATTTCTGACAGAAGGCTTTTAGTTCAAAAGGTTCTTCAACTCAGTAATTTCCAGGACTATTTTCTCATTATTTTTCTTATTTCCTAAATCTCAACAGAATTTCTAATCTAGCAGGAGAACAAGATATACTGTTTGTGAAATAAATTCATTTTTTCCACTCTTCATTACTTGCTGAGGTATAGTCAAAGACACTACAAATGAAAATTAACAAATCCATTACCCAGTATAATTATTCTCCTGGGTACATTTTCTGTTTCTGCTCTAAGTTCTCCCTGTAAGATCTACATTGAGATGTTTCAGACAAAAGGTTCTAGGTGACTGGCATAACACAGTAATCTTGCTAAGAGGTAAAAATACTCCTTAACCATGCTTTAAAATTAATTTCTCCTTTACTGTATCTGTAGTTGGTTAGGTTCTCTGTATTATTGATTAACAAGGGAAGGTAATTTCAGCTCACTAAAACTTTCTCTGTTCTTCCTCGAGGTTATCAGTCTTTCAAATAAAATTTTAATTGAGGAAGGAAACTCACATCAGAAAATCACACAAAAACCTATATCTTCGTCTGTGTTGTGGTGTCATCCTGGTCGCAGCCAGAAACTCTTTTCACTTTCTTCTATCATAATAAATTGCATATTGATGTCTAAATTAATTTCATCCAGTATATCTTCTGGAAACTCAGGGTTTTTTTCTTTCTTCAGAACACCTGTGTTTTCAGATATTTGGATTATTTTTCTGATTTCTCAATTTATTTTTTTCTTTTCTGCTACTATTATTGTTACTCAAGTTAGGAATGACTTTGCAGGATAAAGTTCTCTATATCTGTGGATGCAAAGGTAGTCCACTACTTCTCCAGAGCCCTGAATCACAAAGCAAGCTACTCTGCCCACTTTCTTACAGCCACCAGAATACTTCATTTTTTCATCAAATCCAATGTTCTGACTAGTTACAAATATGTCAAATGTTTACTTCTCATACAAATTGTTGATATTTGAAAATTGCTGAAAAGCAATTATAGATTATACATTCTTTTAATCTCCACAAAGGAAATTTGCAGATATACTTTAAGGTTATTTTATTCTCTTAAAGATACTAGAAGCATGTAGACACTTCTCATCTTTTTTCCCCCCGACAAATTATTGTAAGATTAACATTACATCCTTAGTTTTTCCAAACCTTGTAATTGCGCCCATGTTTATCCAACAGTGAAATAATGGATTTGATGTGTTCCTCAGATATTAGATTTAAAGCTTCTGGGCTTTCAATCAAGATGCAGTGCAACACTTCCAAAATACCTATATGAAAACAATGCTGTCATTAAATCATCTGCACCACTGAATACAACCTAAAAGCTCAGTAAATGAGTATCTTACAAGATGTTTTCTCTGGTCTGAAAGGAGAATCAAACCACTTCTAAGGAGTAATTATATGAACATGGTACATTAAGAATAAATGCATAATAAAAATGTTAATTTCTCTTTTCTTTTGAATATAGCCACAACTCTAAAACCACTTGAGAAATTTGCAAGTTCAGCTCCTTCTTTTCAATGGAAGAGGTAAAAGTTTAAATAGGGTGCACTGTATTGTATATCAGTATTTGGTTGAATACTTCACTGTAAAAAAAAAAAAGCTATATCTATATGAGGTTTATGTGCATGCCACAAATATGTATTATTTCATGGTACACCTCTCTTGACACCTTGACCCTTAATTCATCAGAGTCACATTCAGCACTGGCTGAATGTAGTATTCCACATAACAAATGTATTGAAGCAAAAAAAAGTCATATTAATGTCTCTTTAAAATACATTACTTTTCTCAATTAAAAAAAAACAAAAAACAAACAAAAAACCAAAATAAATCAACCAACAAAATAACAGACAAACAAACACCCCCCCAAAAAACCCAAAACAAACAAACAAACAAACAAACAAAAAAACCCCACCAAACCCCAAGAGTGTATTTGTTTTCTAATATGTGTTGGCTTCAAGGGAAACTGTTCTGTCAATAATATAAAATAAGTGTTGACTGATAGTTAATTTACATTGTAAAAATGAGTCTTACCTGAGGAAGATTCTAATCTGTCCAATTTACTGATTAGCCAATCAAGGTTACAGGAAAATTGAGCACAGTTGTTTCTGTTGCCACGAATGAGAGCAGCTGAAAAAAAACCACAAGGTTTTTTTATAACTGGAGATTTCCATTTTAAATCAACAATGTTTATCATATGTATTTTAACACAATTTTTAGAGTAACTCCACGAAACAATGAACAGGCAAGTCCATATATGTTACTGTAATAGAGAATTGAGATTTTCATTACTTTGAGTATCAGCTACTGACATAATTTCTAAGGACTATGTAGTTTTTTAAGTTGAAGGGAGTTGACTGGATAAACAAAAACCTCAGCAAAAAATGTGTTTTGTTTATGCTCTGCTTTGTTGCTAAATTTAAATAGAAG
Source organism: Oenanthe melanoleuca (assembly GCF_029582105.1). NCBI lineage: Eukaryota > Metazoa > Chordata > Aves > Passeriformes > Muscicapidae > Oenanthe > Oenanthe melanoleuca. The sequence continues at coordinate 30,723,025 of NC_079339.1, forward strand.
CTATCCAGCACCCTTGCTTGATGCCAAGCAAGATCATGATCATGGGGCTAAACATTCCTTTTTTTATTTCTTCTTATCAAGTGGGGGAAGACCATATGCAGATGTTTGAAGTCAAGTGCAGATTAGGAATATTGATGTTTAGTTCTGCTTTCTGATTACAGTGTTGTAGAAGGCATAGCTTTCAGTCTTTCAGTAGTGCAGACTGCACTTTGAAAATTCATCAACATTCAAGCCTTTCAAGCAATACTGTTGGATTTCTTCCTTCTAGAAATCATAGATCATAGGGGGGAAACTAACAAAAAACCACCTTTTGTATACAACTGTCAATTATTTTTATTATGAAGCACAATAATTACATCAGAACAAACATGTTCAAAATGTACCTTCAGAGAAAAACCAAGATTAAAATATGAAAAAATCCAGATAGTACTAAAGAGAGTTTCTTTTCATCCTGTTTTTCTTTAGACCCCTAAGACTGTAGTAAAATGCAGCCAGTGGTAGCATTCTAGTTTCTAAGGCAATGACATTTCATCAGAAGCACCTGCATGTCTGTTCTGCGTGAATAACCTCACGCTTCAAAGCACTTCCCTTGGTTTCTTATATTCTTGTGAAGTCTCAACTTTTTTATTTCACTATGGATCATAACTACCTTCCTTTGTAATGAAAAAAATGTATTTAATCTCCATGAGAATACAAGATTCTCCTAAATGAGAACTAATGCAAACTAGGTATCAAATAAGAAATGTTAAGAATATGCATATATGTACTTTTCCTGTTCTGTAATTTTGGTTATTTTACAACACAGAAACAGTTTGTTCTTGAATAACAGTGCTCTAGAAAATCTGACATTGATATTGAAAAAAA